>NC_073746.1:169199035-169286535 GCF_029784135.1 Toxorhynchites rutilus septentrionalis
CTCCAAGGCGCTTCATTGCTGGATCGGTACATGCTGCCTTCGCTCGGATATGGAGCGCCACATCAAGTAGTAACATTCCTCATTCTGGTCGAAGCGCGGAGGACATCATTGGATGCGCAACCAGATAATTCGACCGAGGCGGAGGCGTCGGCAATCAACCAATCCGCCAAGGGAAATAGACAAAGGTAAAGATCCGTCGGCGAAGGCGATCGATAGTGGCAAGAATGAAAAAGATTTTGTTTGGAAATCCGCTCTGCAAATATAATGCAAGTCAGGGGTATTTTTGTTTCCACCGAGCTGTGTTTCCCTAACACGGACTTCTAAATCAAAGTGCCTGGAGGAATTCGCTTTATCAAAAATGCAAGTCGGGGGCATTTTTTCCCTTTGAGCTGTGTTTCCCTAACACGGACTTCAAAATTAATGTGCCTGGGGTAATCCGTAAATATATGCAAGTCGGGGGTATTTTTTGCTGTTAAGTAGTTTTATACTTGCTTGTTGTTGTGCAGACTGGAATATGTTTCTCTGAAACGTACTTTTAAACTGAGAAGCCTGGAAAAATCGTAATTTCAGATACTAGAGATGAATGAACTATCGCGGTTCGAGAACTACGTAAATATGAGATGTGCAATAATTTCAGAGAGAAATGTAAAATACAATGATCGTTTGACAATTCTTCCGTTCACATATTTTGGTAGTCCTAGACATCATATCAAACGTGAAAAGACGTTCATCAAATTTATTTGTAACGAAGAACATAATCTATTACAAAAATTTCGATTTTTTTTCCCAAAATATATATTTTATTAAGGCACATGTAGCGTTAGCCTGACGGGGCCGGGAGTCCAATATTCGAAGTGGTAAATATGATATTCGAAGTGGTAAACAAGTGGATTGCATAATATAATTGAGTAGTTCTACGTCGAAAATATGCGGTCGTGTCCTAGATACAACCTCTCACAATTTTTTCTTCGTCCCTAAACTGTCATCTCCAACAAAAACAAATGGATCATACAATTGGTGAGTAAAGAAACTATTATACTTTTTATTCATTAATTATTTTATTTTGTTTATCCATATACAGTAGATTATCCGCGAAACAGTCGGGCTAGGCCATCGCGTATAACGAAAATCGCGGATAATGCAATACAAGACTGAAAATCAATACAGAAATTATTGAACTATCAATCTGTAAGGTCGTGTACATCACTGATCAGATAATGTGAAAGCCATGACCAAAACAAAAAAGCAAGACTTTACTATTCACTAACAAGTTTCGGGAAGGTTTAACACTGGAGGAAAACATTAGTAAGTGCAGCTACCAAATCTTTAGTAGTCGAAACATTGGTAAAATGTACACATTTTTTGTACATCCTACCAAAACTTCGTTAAACTGATGTCAGATGCAATATACATCCCTACCAATGATTCGTACATTTTACTTCATATCATAAGTAACCTTGAGTATTTTCATTCCTAGCAACTGTGTGTGTGCAATCGCCATTTGTCTAGTGGAAGCGAAACGATTCGGAGGTAAACATTTTGCTTTTGTTATGATTCATTTTAACTAAATATTATCATTTTTTCAGCTTTCATTTATAGAAAACAATAGCAAGGGTTCACGCAGTCGTAAAAACTGCGCTAGCTGATGAACAATATGCGATTTTCTTAAACAAATCGTCACAAAAACAATGATTCTACAGCAGTACTTGGCGACGATACCCAGCGAAAATCATCACCATCGCTCAACAACAACAAAAAACCGTGTCCAAGGATAATGGGGAGAGTAAGTTTGTGTGGAAAATTTGCTCCAAGGCGCTTCATTGCTGGATCGGTACATGCTGCCTTCGCTCGGATATGGAGCGCCACATCAAGTAGTAACATTCCTAATTCTGGTCGAAGCGCGGAGGACATCATTGGATGCGCAACCAGATAATTCGACCGAGGCGGAGGCGTCGGCAATCAACCAATCCGCCAAGGGAAATAGACAAAGGTAAAGATCCGTCGGCGAAGGCGATCGATAGTGGCAAGAATGAAAAAGATTTTGTTTGGAATATTATTAATAACAAAGTTTTTCTTACGGCAGATTTTATGTTCCGCTGTCAGTTTCGATTGGGATTTCCAGTGAAAATAGGTAAATGCTTGATTATTTTTAAAATGTTTGCCGCTTTGTTACGCAATTCATTCTATTTTGTAGAAATATCGCTATTCTGTGTGGTTGTCATATTTGACAATGTATTCGCATAAGAGCTCCCGCAAACTGCATACTTTTTATCGGCAGAAAATTTGATCGAGTTGGCCTGTTAGTGCAAAAACCGACCCAAGCAGTCTGCGGGGGCTCTATGAGACACCCGTAACCAGCGTAAGCCACATCAAGGAAAACGAAGAGCGTGCAACATGCATTATCGATTATTAATGTTTTGATGTCCCATCCGAGTACGTACGACGTGATGCCGATTTGAGGAAGCAGGAAAGAGAAAGGAAAACCTACAGGAAAAAGCTTTTTCAATAATTTATAAAATTAAGAATAGAATAAGAGTATTAATAAGAATAAAAATATTCGCAATACAAAATAATTATTTGAAAAATATCGTCATTATCCAACCAATGGAGGGCCAACAAATCAGCCATTACTAAAGCCGGGTTCAGACGGTGCGAGCAAGCATACGAGTCGGTCTAGTCAGTTACTGCAGTGCAGCTACTCACACCGTGTGAACACATCATGCCAGTTATTGTCATGTGTGATCCGGCGTGCGAGCTACTTCAAAGTTTTTTGAATTTACTCGCACTCGCATGCTTCAAAACGTCAAAAACAGAATTTAGCGTTCGAATCAGGGATGCCAAATGTAAAGAAATGTCTCTATTTTTAAGATATTTGAAAATATGCGAAGATATTTATAGACTTGAAAATTATTGGAAAAACAAATAAAACCCTCATAGTTTCTTAACGAAATCATTGTTATTCTGTTTTGCACGCTGGCGGGGCACGCTTTCTTTTTGAGATAGTTTTCTGGAGAATGTCTAATATAGAATCATTATCAGGCACAATTTTCATTCAAAATTCACTCACAACTTGCGAAAAAAAGTAAGGTTCTAAGAAACAGAATACATATTCGATTTAAAAAAGTACATTTTCATTCATTATTTTAATTTTTGACGCGTGTGAATAAAATTTTAAAAAGTCTTCTAGACTATCATTTAAAGCATCACATACTTCCGGAATTATCTTAGCTATGGATGCTTTCGAGATTCTAAAAAATATCGACAACAATCTGAACAATATTCCAGAAGAAAGGCATATCAATGACATTTATATTATCACTCTTGCAGGTACAGCATCCTTCATGAGTGTATCTTGGCGTTGTATTTGTGGAGCAATTAAATTCAACAGTTTTTCCACTTGTTCAGGTGTTATTCTCAACACTGCTCTGTAATCTCTATAAAATTGTGTAATGATACATTCAACTGAAAACCTAAGATGAAAACTACCAATAAAGAAGTCGATTTCGGACCAATCATTTGACAAATTCGGACCTGATTGCTGTTTCTGACTATTTGATGGACATTTGAAAAATCGCCTGGCATCCCAGGTAAACCCGTGCCGTAGTATCTAGTTTCTCGCCAGCAGCTCACACTATGTGAACGGACAAGGCGAGTCAACCAATTGTCAAGCGAGTCCACCGGGTCAGTAGCTGCTCATTGTCAAGTCAGCTACTAGCAACGTATAAATGGGCCTTAAGTTCGAGCCAATATTGGACTTACAAACTGTAGTTTTGTTTGACATTTATGCCTACCAATTTTTATTCGTAGGATGTACCAATGATTAGTAGGGTTGAAAATGAGTAACGAATAGGTAATATTTACCAAAGAATTGGTCATATATACTAATTATTCCTCTCGGTGTAGATTTACTAGGGAGCTCACTTTCGCGGATAATCCGCACCGCGGATCAACCGCTCGCTGTACTACTTAGAGATGGGCAAATCAGCTCATCATGGTGAGCGGCTCAGAGCCGTTCAGCTCATACAAGTGAGCTGTTCATTTGGAACAGCTCTTGAGCTCAGTTGAATTTTGCAGTTGTCCACACAATTGCATATGAAACATAATCACCATGGGACATTGCATAGTGTGCATTTTCTTAATAGACGGAAAGCAAAAAATAAACGAATTTAATTTGTAATTGTACAAAAACTAGAACTGATATGAATTCTAATAATATAATATACAACAAATACTGAATGCTGAAATCCAACATAGAAGATGCTTAGGATATGCTGAACTTAAACAACAGAAAAACCAGCAGTAGCCAAATAAAATGCCTCCAGGAATATTGGCCGAGACAACGTTTTTTGAAAAAACCATCGAGATTTTTTTTTTGCATCCGAGGATATAAAAATAAATCCACTAATAGGTGCAACGAGAAATAATTATTCACGATCACAAAGGTAACAAAAGGGCCAGTATCAATCATCAACATTTATGCCGGTTGGTTTTCTGAATTGTTTTGATTCAGCACGCGGAAATAAATGTATGTGTTTCCACAGTAATGTTTAAATAACAATGTAATATATAAAATTTATTTACAAGCATATAATAATGTTTATTATTTTGTTTGGCCATATAAGAACAATTTAATGATGTAACGAACGATTGAATATCTTCAAAACAAAAACCTTTTTTCCTATCTGGCATCTCTGCTAAAGCTAAAGTACGAAAAGGGATACACGAAAACAAACTGACGTCATGCCATGAAGCGCGGGAGACGAAAAATCCTTTCGCGTCTCGCAATTCACTCTCTGCAGCTTTTGCGCTCCACAGCTATGCAGCTCAACAGCTCAACAGCTCAACAGCTCATCAACTCAACAGCTCAACAGCTCAACAGCTCATCAGCTCAGCAGCTCATCAGCTCAACAGCTCAACAGCTCATCAGCTCCAGCTCCGTAATGAGCTGATGAGCTGCTTTTTTTTTATTGCGAGCCGATCTGATTCCGCTCACTATGATGAAGCGATTCGAATGAACAGCTCATGAGCGGATGGCACATCTCTAGTACTACTGTACATCCGTTCGTTCGGTTGATCGTGATTTTTTGCTCCCATCAATTGGTGAGTAAGAAAGATGATTTCCCTCATCACCATTCCACTTCTATAACGGATTTTCACTTCTATAACAGCAGCCATCAGCATCAGCTTTCTCGCAGCAGTATCCTCCAAGGCCTGGTGGTCATGCCGGGGGACAGTACCAACATCAACAGTAGCAGTAGCAGGACCTGGCCATCGAAGCAATTTACCCTATCGGAGATCCCGTGCTTCGCGCATATTCAAGAATCCTCCTCAGCCACATATGTGTGTCAAGGAGAAATATATCAACGACAACGTACTCAACTGGATTCGAATCGTCAATCCGGACAACCCGGATGTACCGATTATATCTACTTATTTGTTCACAATAGTGTTTTTATTACATGCATTTTTGTTCTCTTTTTTTTAAATAAAATTATTAAAATCAATCAATGAATTTCGTTTTCATGTTTCATAACAAACCAACACCAACAAGAGGCGAGCAGTGCTGGAAGCCTTGCACATGTTGGCAAGAAAGTGGCGTCGAATTGTTCGACGAATGCATATGAAAGGTCGATAACTCGATTGCAAAGTGGCAGCATTTGGGGTTGATTGTTGACATCGCATCGACCCAATCTTGGTAGGCAAAACGGAATGTGGGTTAGAACCTCATCTATCGGATTCTATAGCAAACTCAAATTGGATCGTTTGCAGTTGAATTATTAACTAACGAAAAAGTTGATGAAGAGAAATCGATCAAGTCACTTGCACCCTTTTCCTTCTGAGCCCCTCAATTATTGACGTGGGACTACGTCTAACCGGAATATATGGGGGGTAATATGAAAACCTAAACACAGGACATGCAGGAAAAAATGAAAGATTCCGAATACTTATAACACGAACATTTCTTACTGGATCGGAAAGAGGTTTGCATCAATTGATAAGGAATATTTCTACGCGTCTATTGCAATGAATGAAATGTTATTTTTCATTAGATAAACAATTGAATAACTGTAAAACGTTAAGCGTGATCTAAACGCTCTAACTGCCTTGTTTCGATTGGCCTGATTTACGGTTTCCCCAACACAGCCATCAAAACTAAGCAGCCTTGGGGAACTCGACATTGCATACACATGAAAGTAGGGGGAGTTTTCGTTCTCACCGAAATGTGTTCCCTAACAGAGATTTCAAAACCAAGGTGCCTGAAGGAAATCGGCATTGCAAATTCATGCAAGTCGGGGGTGTTTTTGTTCCGACTGAAATGTGTTTCCCTAACACAGACTTCAAATCCATGTTGCGTGGGGAAATTTACATTGCAAGTACATGCGAGTCGGGGGTATTCTAGTTCCAACTGATATGTGTTTCCCCATCAGAGACTTCTGAGCCAGGTGTCTGGGGGAAATTGGCATCACAAATTCAGATAAGTCGGGGGTATTTTTGTTCCAACTGAAACATGTTTCCCTAACACAGCCTTCATAACCAAGGTTTCTGGGGAAATCGACATTGCAAATACATGCAGGTCGGGGGCATTTTTGTTTCGACTGAAATGTGTTTGCCTAACACAGATTTAAAATTTTAGATTTCTGGGGAAATTGGCTTTGCAAATAAACGCAAACTGTGAGTACTTTTGTACTCGCTTGCCTATGTGCAGACTATAACATGTTTCCCTAACATGATCTTCTAGACTTCGGAACCTGGGAATATCGTGCAGACACTAGAGGCGAATGATCTTTCAGGTTTCAAGCAAATTCGCAGTTCGAGAAGTACGTTCACTTGAGGGATGCAAACTTGAGAGGGAAATGTAAAATAAAATAATCGTTTGATTATTCTTCCGTTCACATATTTCGAAACTTAAACCAAACGTAAAAGGACTGTCGTTTAATTTACTTTTAACGAAGAGCATAATTTATAAAAATGCATGAATTGACCTTACTTGTTCAATCTTTTTACTCACGAAGCAAATATATTGAATTCAATTGAATTCGGAAATTGTTTCATTCAATCAAGAGTTTAATCAATACAAACAAGTGATTGCTAAGCTAAGGTAGTCCCACGTCAACCTTGCGGTTGTATCATATATATAACCCACCCATTTTTTTATATTATGTCATCGATATTGCATTCGATATTGAAAGCTTCGCTGTGAAAGTTCACAAACATTTTCATACACAATTGAAAAGTTGAACAGTAAACAGTATGCTGAATTGCTTGAGCATGGTAATACATGATTGAAGAAATGATGGAATCTTGGAACTTTTATCGAGAGGAGTATTTTTGACGGATTGCGCGCCTACTTTCTCCCAAAGGAGAAATGTCCTGTGCGATTAATTTGAAACCCCATGCTAGTTGCAAATCGTTGGGTGCAAATATTTTCAGAAATGGAAAATAAATTTCTAGAGTGTAAGAAATTCGTGAGGCTAATCATATTTTGTGTCTGCCTGGTAGTACCGGACAAGTTATATATTTTTTTACGATGAACATCCATGTTGGACAAAAATTCGATGTGGACAATTTCAATTGATAAAATTCTATGATAAAATTTCTAAAAATCCAGATTTACTGCGATAAATCTCTTCACCATCTGAATATAAACGAATAAAATTCGTTGTAGAGAACAAAGTAGGTAAATCTAGGAATGTTCGATTGTTTGGCTTTATTTCGCTTTTATTCACTCATTCATGACATTCTACAAAAAAAATGCATTTTTTTTTGCTTACGTGTCCCGTTTTTATTCATGAACTATTTGGTCAACCAACCGATAACGCTAATCGTTTCGGGATAGTTACTTAATGAACGAAAGAAAAAGCAAGCAAGTGCGGACCAGAGAGCTTATGTAGGCTAAGGAAAGGATATTGGTAAGGATCGAAGTGTATGTATTACAGATTATTCTTATTATGATGGAATAAACAGTACAAAAATCATGAAAAATCAGGATCATTTTAGTAGAATCAGGCAAAATTTAATGTTTGTCAGGATACCTGGGAACTCTGGAAACTCTGGAACATATATAGCAATATGGATTATGCGTAATATGCGTTTGAAATCTCTTGATATTTCTTTACATGCCTCATTTTCAATGTCATGGAGTGTCCCCCTATATAGAAATCGAAGATATAGTCCTGCGTCAAAACATTGGGGTTTCGTTCCATCGAGTAGTTTGCATTAGAGATGGGCGAACGCTCACGAGCCGCTCATTTGAGCCGGCTCGACAGAATGAGCGTATGATCCACGGTTTTGACGTAGGACTACGTCTTTCATTTCTATACCGGGGTGTAAAATCAAAGTTTCGAAAACGAAAGCGTTACGCCGGAGATCGAGATTTTGAGCGATAATAGCTCCTAAACAACTGAACGAAATGGTATGTTAAACACTTCATTCGAAAGATAAAATGTCTACGCGTTATATACTTGTTACTTTTTGATCCAAAAACTTGTTTCAACAGTCTTAAAATTGCTTTCAAAACAGGCGATTGAAATCACCAATCGGTATATAAGCGATCGCCGCTCGGAAATCAACTCATTTATAATTGAACAGCGATTGGAGCATGTTGTCGCTGTTGTGGTGAAGCTCTTCGTTTATCATGAAAGCGCGGATGAACGGTGTCACCAAGAGCCTGTTTGTGCACCTTAGGCCAGAAGGGAATCCATCAGAAGGAGAGTGATGCCACAAACGGTTCCCCGGGAAGAGATCGGAGCAGCCGCCACACACACGCATACACGCGCGGAATTTTTTTTCGTTTGGATGCCATTCAGCATTTAAAATTCCAGAAAGAAAAAATCGCTGCTGAAAAATAATCTGCCAGTTCCCTGAGAATTGAAAAATACATTCATGCGAAAGAGTTTATTTTAATGTTTTCTAACCATATAACTCTCGATTCAATCACGCACATAAAGCATACTTAAGCGATATTCTGGTGGTGAAACGCATTCATTTTTCGTGCGGACATCGACAAGGCAACATCGTAATTAAACGAGCTGAACGTGCTGGACGAGCTGGACGGCGAGGGATCAAGAGATTCATTACCTGACTTGACCTGACTTGAAACGCATACAGTTTGATTGGAACTGTGGGGGAGCGCAGAAAAGCCGATCCATCAGAAGAAGTGAAGACGACCGAGAGAGTATCAGCACCGAAAAACGGTTCCGTTTGAGACATCGAAGCAGCCGCCACACACACACACACATATATATACGTGCGGAACTTCTTTCGTTTAAATGCCATCCAGCATCGAGAAGATTCCGGAAGAATATTATCGTTGCTGAAAAACAAACTGCCAGTTCCCCTGGGAATTGAAAAATACATTCATGCGAAAGAGTTTTTTTTATGTTTTCTAACATATAACGCTGCGACCAAATACATTTGGTTTTGTGATTTTTCAATCAAATGCAATTAATTAGCAGGAAAGCTTCAGAAGATTATCCTTCCCCATCAGTAGGATATTTTCGTATCCAATATTGGATGCATAAAACCTTGTACCTCCAAACAAATGATCACTAAATCAACGATAGTCCTACGTCACCATTGCGGTTATACCATATATATAACCCACTTCCTGTTTTTTAGAAATGAACCGCGGTTCAAAGAAGAGCCGCTTTTCAAAAGAGTCTCGTCTCAAAAAAAGCCGCGGTTCAAAAACGAGCCGCTTTTCGGAAGAGTCTCGGCTTAAAAAAAAGCCGCGGTTCAAAAAAGAGCCGCACTTTGAAAGAGTCTAGACTCAAAAAAAGCGATGTTAAAAAAAAGCCGTTCTTTGGAAGAGTCTCGGCTCAAAAAGAGCCGCTTTTTGGAAGAGTCTCGACTCAAAAAAGCCGCTGAAATGAGCCGCCTCGTTTCAATGAACGAGTGGCTCTGAACCACTCACTGAAATGAACCGTTTTTCCCATCTCTAGTTTGCATACAACAGCGAATTCTGGTTTATGTGGGCAGAGCTTGCATATTCGACACGAAAGAGTTCAGCATTCAGGGTCGTGTGCTCAAAATTGTGTCCAGGATATCACGAGGATTATTTGGCACCTCAGTGTTATGCTCGAAGGTTATTTTGATTTCCGAACATCGGATAAAATTTCAAAGAAATCTAACGAACGAAATAAAAGAAAATTGAGAAATCGAGTAAAATAGCGATAAACTAATTCTGAGAAACATTGCGATATCATATTACTGTTACTTGCATTCACTTTTAAGCTGAAATTTCAGTGCCGTAGAGAAGCACTGAACGCCAAAAGATTAATCCACAAGGAAAGATCCCGATTAAACTCATAAATAGCAACGGAAATAATGACAGAATAGATTGCACGTACATGATTAAAACAATCGAAGCGCTTCAGAAATAGGATGGAACATACACCGATTTCCAAATCAACGGAAAGGGAATGCTTGATGATACGCTAATGTAAACAGAATAACTCCAAGGAAACCAGATAAGCCATCGCGGTTCGGTATCCACACCGCAGACTATTGACATAACACATCCACCCCGAGTTCGCCAGCGCCCAGACTTCAACGACTGTATCCGTATGTGAGTTAGCATTCGTAGACCGAAGATCACGTCCGAATCATGATAGATACGATGAAGCATAAATGATGATGTTTCAACAGCGCCAGTAAAAGGAATAATAAAATTATTTTGATGATTATATTACAGGTGATAACATCATATCCAGGTGGGGCGTTCAACAAAATAATACGTCTCCGTAGCGGTATAATGATTCTTGATCGTGTCATCATAACGATGTACTGAATTGTCAGGTGGATAGAATGTTCATGCGGGATATTTGGGAACTGAAGAATTTTAAACCGAAAAGTGCGCACAGCCTGCGTACAAATGCACCTAATGAAACAAACATGATGACATTTGAATATTTAAATATATTATACATGTAGCACTTATAAGTTCGAATAGAGTTTCTCGATAAAATCGGGATTTAACCTAACAGCAGAGGACTCTAAACCACTTTACCCTATAATGTTTCGCACCGTTTATTTCATCCTCAACATGAATAACAAAGTTTTCGACACTTTCGTGTCCGCCCGGAAGCTATATTAACGAACAACTTAATGAATGTTATCTCCTTCCGCAAATCTGCTCAATAAAATTATCACTTGACCATGCCAAAACGCCTCAATTTCGCATCTTTCACCAACATCATTGCTGCGAACAATTTCGCTCATCGGAACGCGCTTCGTTAAATTTACCATGCAATTCATGCTCTCCCCTGACCGATATCAACTTTCGTAATCTTGAATACAACAATCTCAACGACCAGCGTCCACCCGGTTACTCCTTCCCTTCGCCCACCATTAGCAGATGACTTTTGTACTGTTCCTCCTCGAGCAATATTTGCTGCATCCGCTCCTTGGCCACGCTCTCCAGGCGCTGATACAACGGATTCTCCGGGGGAATCAGCTCAAGAAATACCGTTCGTCTGAGCACGAAAATTCTCGTAAATTCAATCGCAATCACGTTCAGCAAGCGCTGAAATGAAGCAATAGAATAAAATTTCTAAGTGCGAATAGAGACAAAACGCAGAACGCCACCTTATGTCTGATGAAAAGTGAAATTTCCCCGAAATGATCACCATCGCTAAAATGCATTATCTCCTTCCCGGATTGGGTGTAAACAGCAACTGACCCAGTGTCGATAAAGCACATTAACGAGCCCAGCCCACCAGCCTTCATTACCTTTAAGCAGCAAATTTCTGTTAATTCTGTGAAAGTTGAACAGAATTTCACAATACAAACCACATCGTTAGGCAAATAGATTCTTTCCTCCATGTTCCGGACCAGTTGGAGCAGAGTGTGTCTCGGAATGTCTCGAAACAGTGGGACTTTCTCGTAGAAACGAGTTGCACTATTATCGGTTATTTGTTTCCGTAGGGGCTCTGAAATTATAATTACAAGTTATTCCATGAATGGTACAGATAATTAGACAATTCAAAATTGTAGAATCTTAGTAAAAGTAACTCAATCGTAGATAAATTACGTGGCCAAACGAAAACTTTCTTTCGTCACTCGTAGGAACTCATAGAACTTACTCGACACAAAGCTGTTTAAAAATCAGAAAGCAAAAATTACATTAAATATACAAGAAGGACAGTACATTGGATAGTGAGGAGATATTTAGAAACAATTCAAGAAAATGAATGATTGTTCTGAGTAAAATGCGTGAACGATTCGCAAAGCAATAAAATATCAATTTGAGCAGATTGCCAAATTAACTTTCAACACTAGCATATACTGTTGATTGCTCACTGTCTAGAGTGACACACTGAAACCAGATGCGGAACAACTTTTCACCTTCAGTTTTTTACCGTAGAACACAGCTCTGACCGCTGGGAAATACTTTCGTCACATCCGGCTTCAAATGCACTACAACTTGACCCAGTAACAACATTCGAATTCAAGAATTATAATTTTTGACGTAAAATCTGACGGAAATCTAGGCACTGAACAAGTAGGAAAAAATGCAAGATTTGGAACGCTTATAACTCGAGCGTTTCTCAATAGATCACAAAGGTTTTTGCATCAATTGATAGGAAATATATCTACGCATCTATCATAACGAATAACATTTCATTTTTCATGAGATAAATAATTGAATAATTGTGAAATATCAAGCATTGTCAAAATGCCCTATGTGCCCATTTTTGATTGGTCCATTTTGTGCTCCTCAAATCGTACCGACCAAAACGGGCAACCAGAGCAGCAGCGAAATATAATGAAGCACGATTGGAAAGGAAAAAGAAAAAATGAACGAAACATTGGTCGCAGTCTCACACATGCATAATTCTCGATCCAGCCAGTCAGCTTAAAAATCCCCGCTGCGCTGCCGTAACGATCATTCTTTGTGTGGACACCGACTGGACAACATCGTTGCTGGACGAGCTGGACGGCGAGGGATCGATTGCCTTTCTCAAGGCAAGAGGGTGGAGGTGGTAGCGCTGGAGTAGAATAGAGTAGAGTTTTCAAAGGGCCTTTCTCAAGGCTAGAGACGAATGAACTGCAAAAGTTTAAAGTCTCTATAATACAAGACCTTTATTCCTTCCGTAACAATCATTCTCATTCAAACCGTACACCACATCGGTTCGCATCACAACACATCAACAAACCAACCAAAGCAGCCATGTCTGGACATGGTAAAGGAGGAAAAGTGAAGGGAAAGGCAAAATCCCGCTCGAACCGTGTTGATCTGGAGTTCCCCGCAAGGGTAGCTAGGCCGAGCGCGTTAGTACCAGTGCACCAGTCCACCTAGTCGGCGTTATATAGTTTCGGCCGCCGAAGTGATCGAGTTAGCTGGCAAAGCTGCTCGCGACGATAAGAAAACCCGCATTCGGAACAGAACACATTCGGTTCGGTGGACATCAAGACAACCGGCAGTTGTAGCGAGTGGCGAGTGGCAAACGCAATCGCAAAACGGCAGCAGGTAGCAGAAGAAAAAAGTTTGTTCTTTATACAAACTGCTTTGGTGGCAAATCCAGAACAAGGCGGCATCGAGGGCGTTCGAAATGGTTTTTTTCAAAACCACGAGTACTAAGTTTTCTAAATTGGAACCATTCCATAAAACAAGGCGCTTTTCAGGGCCATTAAACCTTCCAAAAAAGAGTTTAGGAAATATAGTTCAATGCTTTCTAAAACATTATCCAAAATAATAATAAAACACAAATTGATTTTTTCATAATTTGTTTGCCAGGATCTGATGAGTATGTGAATTTGGCAGTTGTTCTGAGCTTATTGATAGTTGGAGACTTTACTGATTATTCAATTTTCACCAATTCTTAAATTGTTTCCAGATTGAAAGTACAGTAATTTACAATTAGTTCGACATTTAGCTAATTGGACGGACATGTAATGCGACTTATTCAGTTGGACATTTTTGTAAACATAGAGATCCAAATTATGACCCCACATTGAAAGTCGACACTGTACCACTGTCATCGCAAATGTTCAATTACAGGTTAAAATCGCCTCCAATGCGACAATGAGTGGCGCTTCGGCACGTCGCATTGAATGTAATTTACTGTACAACATGTGACAAAGCTGGATGGGAAGAAATTTTCCAACTGTGAAAGCTGTGGCGAGTGGCAACAAATCGCTAAACAGGAAGGTTTAGCCGAACAAGATGGGGATATCGAGTGATAACAAAACAATAAAGATAATTTTGTGATCCTGTAACGGACCCTTTTTAGCCTGCATGTGAATCCAACGAGCGAACAAATCGTAATGAATGTATTTTTTTGCCATCGCTCCCTTTTAACGCTCATTCGTTCGTCTCGTTGGATTTGTCTCTATCCTGTGAGTGTGTACCGCTAGAGTATAAAACACGCGGACCCCAGAAAAATATCTTATTTTCTTTCAAACCGTAAACCCGTGTGGTTGTACGGCATCGGCATCGTGGACGTAACAAAGGAGGACAAGTTAAGGGAAAGGCAAAGTCTCACTCGAACCGTGCAGGTCTCCAGTTCCCTGTTGGTCGCATTCACTGATTGCTCCGCAAGGGTAACTAGGCCGAACGGATTGGTGCCGGAGCACCAGTATACCTAACAGCGATTATAGAGTTTCGGCCGTCGGAGTGCTCGAGTTGGCTTGCAAAGCTGCTCACGACAATCAGAAAACCCGCATCAAGAACAGAGCAGCTTCGGTTCGGCGCTCATCAAGGCAACAATTAGTTTCAGTGAGTGGCAAAGTGTTTCTCCGGCACGTCGCATTAAATGTAATTTACTGAACAACATGTCACAAGCTGGATGGGAAGAAATTTTCCAACTGTGAAAGCTGTGGCGAGTGGCAAACGCAATAGCTAAACAGGAAGGTTTAACCGAACAAGATGGGAATATCGAGTGATAACAAAAACACAACACCAAACGTTTTTTTCAGAACCATAAACATATTCATAAAGAGTAAACAGTAAACTAATCCATTTTTCAGGTAGATAGGTAGGTATTCACGTAGGAGAAGAAAATAAAACAATATATTTAAAATATATATTTAACAAAAGCTGTCCCCTTTGTATAGTCCTACGTCACTCCGGTTATGTCCCCGACATTACCCACCCGTCTTTTTTTATCCCATTTATTTATTTGAAGGGCTCATTAGTATTTCAGCTGTAACGGAGCTGGGTTTTAATCGTGTACATGTACAAATGTTTATGTTTCTATGAATTGTAAATTACACAGCTGTAGTAGCCATTTAGGCGTTAGGTTTTCTGTTCCATTACATTATGGTAAATTACACAGTAGCCATTTAGGCGTAAGAGTATTCTTTCTGTTCTTCCATTGTTCAGCAGACCGGACAGCGGAGACAGTTGATATTGATCAATGTTGGGTTATTTTATAGAACAGCAGCCCGATGTTTCTTGCAGAGCAGAGCAATTGTATGGATGAATCGATCTTTGTTCCACCGTGGATTGATCTCCATCGCTAATGATGGTTGCGTGGACGTAGTTATTCTATAACAACACAAAGATGGTCAATTGAGGGCCCTGAGTTTGAACTCACGATCGATCGCTTAGTAAGCGAACGTGTAATCAAGTGGCTACGTGTAATCAAGTGGAACCCGGTATGATTCTGGTCGGATTTTTAAAAAGTTCACAAACAATACACTAGAGTACAGTAGACTTTCAATAAGACCGTAGGTAAAGGGTGTGTCACATCAAATTGCATCACGGAAAAAACGCTGTAGAAATTTAATTCTTAGGAATAATATCTCCAGCTTTCGCTTATAATCAGATAAGAGTGTATAGATCACGTTGGCCATGCTTCACTGTCAATTTTTCGTAAATTTGGAAAAATGTCGTCGAACGAAAAAGAGCGTCGTGAATTAATCCTGTGCACTCATTTCGAGAATCCGGAGTTGTCACATCGGGACATCGGTAAGATGCTGGGAATCGTCCAATCCACGGTCAGCAGAGTACTAAAACGATACTTCGAGAACCTAACCATCGACCGGAAGGTGAAGAACGGCAAAAATGGATGCTCCGTCAGTGAAAAAGATCACAAGCGCGTAGTTAAGCAGTTTAGACGTGATCCGAGAAGTTCGGTCCGGGATGTCGCCAATAAGCTGAATTTGTCAAGTTCATTCGTCCAGCGGACCAAGCAGTGGGAGGGCTTGCGTACATACAAGGTTCAGAAGGCTCCAAAACATGGTGGGGAAGACGCGAGCCCGGAAGCTGTACACCGAAATGCTGACGAAGCCGCATTGCCTGGTAATGGACGACGAAACCTACGTCAAAGCGGACTTTCGTCAGCTGCCGGGCCTGTTGTTCTTCTCCGCAGAGGGCAAATTCAGCGTTCCGGAGGAGATTCGCAAGCAGAAACTATCCAAGTTTGCCAAAAAGTACATGGTGTGGCAAGCGATCTGCTCTTGCAGAAAGCGGACCGCCCCCTTCGTGATGACCGGCACGGTAAACGGGCAGGTTTACCTTAAGGAGTGCCTACAGAAGCGTTTACTACCACTATTGAAGCAGCACGAGGGCCCGACCATCTTCTGGCCGGATCTCGCTTCGTGCCACTATTCAAAGGACGTGTTGGAGTGGTACGAAGTCAACGGGGTCACCTTCGTGCCAAAGGAAATGAACCCGCCCAACGCGCCGGAGCTTCGCCCAATAGAGAGATATTGGGCGATTATGAAGCAGGCCCTCCGGAAGAACCCAAAAGTTGTCAAATCGGAGGCGGACTTCAAAAGAAAATGGACAGAACCTTATAGACGGGGTAAAGAGGAATGTGCGAGCATACGGGCTTGGGCTCGAAGTATGAATAAAAAGAAAATCGGTGGGTTATATCTATGATATAACCGCAAGGTTGACGTTGGACTACCTTAGCTTAATAATCATTTGTATGTATTGATTGAATGAAACAATTTCCGAATTCAATTGAATTCAATATATTTGCGTTGTGAGTAAAAAGTTTGAACAAATGCCATGTCTCTAGTGTCTGCACGAACTTACCAGGTACCTAAGTTCAGGAGACCGTGTTAGGGAAACGCATTCTAGTCTGCACAAAGGCAAGCGAATATAAAAGTACTCGCAGTTTGCATGTATTTGCAATGCCGATTTCCTCATACACCTTGGTTTAGAAGTATTTATAGGTAATCAGATTTCAGTCGGAACCACCTTGTTTTTGAAGCCTGTGTTGGGGAAACATATTTTAGTCGGAACAAATTGCCCTCGACTTGCATGTATTAGCAATTCCAATTTTCCCTCGCTCCATGGATTTGAAGTCTGTGGTTGGGAAACACATTTCAGTCGGAACAAAAATGCCCCCGAATTGCATGTATTTGCAATGCCAACTTCCCCACGCTCCTTGGACTTCAAGTCTGTGTTAGAGAAACGCATTTCGGTGGGAACAAAAGCTGCCCCTACTTTCATGTATTTGCAATGTCGGTTTCGCCAATGCTGCTTGGTTTTGAAGTCTGTGTTAGGGAACATATTTCGGAGAGAACAAAAGTCCCCCTACATTCATGTATTTTCAATTCCGATTTCCCCAACGCTGCTTGGTTTACAAGTCTGTGTTGGGGAAACCGTAAATCGGGCCAATCAAAACGAGGTAGTTAGGGCGTTTAAATAACGCTTAACATTTTACAGTTATTTAATTATTTATCTAATGAAAAATGACATTTTATTACTTGCGATAGATGTGTAGAAATATTCCCTATCAATTGATGCAAACATCTTTCCGATCCAGTAGAAAATGTTCGAGTTATAAGCATTCGAAATCTTGCATTTTTTCCTGCATGTTCAGTGTTTATGTTTTCATTTTACCCCCCATATATTCCGGATAGACGTAGTCCCACGTCAAAATGCCAAAAGTTGTTTAATAGTTTTTATTTTACTGTCTAAAATTTTCAAAAGGATCGGTCTACTGGGCGAATTTCTACAGCGTTTTTTCCGTGATGCAATTTGATGTGACACACCCTTTAGGTTAAGCAAGTTGATACACCAGTTTTCACAAACCCAGAAAAATCCTTGGTAAAAGAAGTTACCAAATATTTGGTAATGCAAACATTAGTAGAATGTACATATTGTCTGTACATATTATCAACCGTATGAAAAAATGAATGTCAGATGCAATACACATCCCTACCAACGATTGATACATTTTACTATACAGTGTTGGTAAGTTTAACGATTGTCATTCCTGGTAACCGTGAAAATAATATATATCTGTCACCGTTTCAAATTTCACCGTGCGGATAGCAGCATTACATAAATTATTTTGAGAAGAAATCTGTGACGCTGACAAATGTTGTGATATCAGCCAATGAATCGGCGGTAATGTAATATCATCCGGCTATTTGTAGGTGGCCAAATTCCCAGCCAGGATGTGCTGATGAACTTAACAGCAACTAAAGTTGAGTTCGCTCAAGCCAGCGAAAACACCAGAGGAGGCACTTAATATAGCTTTCAAGTTCTGACTTACACAGCTGGTGCCTAAGGGACGGATGAATAGAACCGATAGAGGCAGACAAATCCATGTTTAGATTCGATTATCAGCCGACTTTCTTGAAGTGAGCACTTCAACCATATGGTTGGTGCTCGGAATGCCACTGTGGATTAAGAGTAGTCAAGTTCGGTCGGCTAATATGATTCATTTCGGCTATTCCTGGCACTCTCAATGCAGACTTAGAAGGGTAAATCTAACTGGAATCTTTCAAGCGGTCTACACGACAGGTGTTGTGCTGCCAAAACTAGTCGCTTCTAGTCGCTACTGCTGGTTGTCGCCAAGAAGCTGGTTGAGGTAAATTCGGTTTGGCTCGAGAGATTTTGCGCAGATTAGCTTATTGATCAAATGACTGCAGGTTAAATTTTCCCATCTCTTACGGAACATGACGATGCAGAGATTGTCGGAAAACGCCTGGTTTCCGCAAAATACGGGAAGCGGATTTGAAAGAGACCTATCTATGCTGGAGATATTCCGTCTGAGTGGAAAAGATAAGATTGTTGTTTGTGCTCCCTTGGCCGAGTGGTTAGCGTCATAACTAACATGCCGGGTGTTCGGGTTCGATTCCCGTTCTGGTCGGGGGATTTTTTCGTCAAAGAAATTTCCTCCGACTTGCACTGTGATCACGCGTATTCTAGAGCTTGCCACTCAGAATGCATTCAAGGCGTGTTATTTGGCATAGAAATCTCAACTAAGTAGTAATAAAAATGACGCAAGTAATACTACGTTGAGACGGCGAAGTTCCTCTAGGAACGTTAGTGCCATTGAAGAGGAAGAAGAAGATCTATGCTGGAGAACAAGTTCCCTCACTGGTTCTTGCCCCAGGATGATATCATCGATTGCTTCGTGGGGGAGTAGCGATTCTTTTTCCATTAAGTGTTATAACCAATGGCAGCGATGGCCGATCATGACCGTACTAATCAAAGTGATTCAACCCATGTGTCAGACATGGTAGTCCACCACTGCGGGTTTTGCAATGGTAGCATCCTTCGAACAGACTCATTATTCACATCTTCCTCAGTCACATCCAGTTTTGCAACAACAGCAGCAATATCATCACCACCAACCAACCTAAATTGGCAGCTTCAATGGAGCGGATAAAAACACGTCAATTCTTCCCGAAATCATTGGTTTTTCATCAATAAGTAGACAGTAGTAAACCATGACAAAGGAATACTGAAATGAAGACATTATGAAAATGAAGTAGATTATTGTAAACAGACTCTCAAATTTTAGAGGTTTTTGTTAACTTAAGGAGGGGTCCCCCTTGAGTTAACAACAAGAAGGTCGATAAATAATGAATTTCCGTGATTTTTTTCGGATGTTGGGAATAAAATGAATTGTTCAAGTATTTTGGTAATTGTTTAAGGTATATTTGAAGATGTATTTTCGATTTTTTGATTGCACGAATTATGATTATTACGCTGTTGACAGTTTGATGATTTGAAATCGGTACCTTGCCGATACCAACATTCGTTCTGAAGCAACGGGGTGTCTCAGTACGAATTCCAATAAATATTTTGAAATTTTAGGACAATACCTAAAGCGTTATATAGGGGTTTTTGAAAATTCGAAAAATTTCCAAAACGACGGCCATTTTTGAGAAAAATGAGTCATTTTTTATGAAAAATCGCTGTTTAGAATCTCATAAAAAAATCGAAAAAATGAGATATCGAAACAGTAGCGAAACAGGATAGTGCACGGTAATCTGGCCGATTACCTACGTGCCAATCACCGATAGTGGGACTGTTACTTTCCATTGCTCAGCCACACCAGCGTCGGCGATTGTCTTTAAAAACACCGCTTCGGCGATGGGAGAGTGGCAGATGGTTCCTGTGGGGGCTCATTTAAAAAACTATGTTTGAAAAAGGACTTTAAATTTTGATATAATAAAGACATTGGTGTCAACGATGACCAATTAATACTTGCTCTATAGAGTTGAGGGAAAGCTTCGCTCAGTGTTTACGACCGCACCGTTCTCGTGCACATTATGTCATCGCAGCAATCACTGCTCGCTGCATTCTCTCTGTTTATTTGCACCGCGCTTTTGGACACGATTTTTTTTAGCGCCTTTATTTATAGTGAGAATTTTACTAGCTGTACGCTTTGCTGTGGCACATTGAGGTTTTTTGGCAGAGAAACGATTAGCAAAAGCGTATGTGTATGAGATAACGGCAAGCTTAATGGAATCAGTGGAAACCTCAATCTAAAGAACACTAATTTTAGTTTACATACCTGATAAATATTCCCTGATTTTGTCTTCGGCAAAGTAGCACTTTTCAAATTTCTTCTCGTAATAGTACAGCAGTCTTTTCTTCATTTCCACGGGAAACTGCTTCATCTTCATATATGCCTTCAACTGGCTCAGCCCTTCCGCGTACTTCCGTTTCGTTGAGCTTATTATGACGGTCAATTTGAAAAATTGAACTAACCTTTGAATATAATATCTGCCACTAACATATCCCACATTAGATACTCACGAAACAAATAAACGTGAAAGCTAAGTCCAACGATGATACAAACTGCGGATAGCACTTTACCCAGAACGGTTTGTGCCACTCCGAGCTCTCCAAAGCTTTGAACGAACAAATAATAAAGAATAGTCGCAAAACATAGTCCATAACGGCTGGCCATTGTGTTTTCCGTGTTGGTAAGATACTCGATGTGTTCATCCCAAACCGGATCTAGTCCATATTCCGTCTGAGTGGAAAAGATAAGATTGTTGACTTCATAAGCAATGAATGAAAGAAAACCTACATTTTCGATTCCGGTTGCGGCCAGGTTATAGAAACAAATGCACCAATGTACGAATAATCCCGATATCAGAATCAATCGAATAAAGTAGTAGTAGATCATGTCAATTTCAAACCGCTGCAATATCAAACTAAATTAGCAATCTCAATAGAATGCTGAACCATATTTATCACCTCGAAAAAATGAGTCAAATAATCCCAAATCAGCCGCACTGACACTAGCTTGAGCAGCTGGACATAATTGATGACACCTATCATCATCCCCATCCAAGGCAACTGGTCCTGGAATATTATCAAACTATCTGGAACCGCAAACAAGAAATCCACAATAAAGTTTCCATTGAGGTAATTCTTAAAAATTTCCCACGGCTCCAGCTGAATATCCCTGTAATACTTGTCCTTCGAGAATCCTGTAATGCAATTTATAACCACTTCCGTGATGGCGAGCACGTCTATAACTCCCCGGATAAGGTAAATGTATCTTCTGCTCTCCGAGGTTCCGGCAAATGTGGTTACAAACGGGGTGACCAGCAGTATCCCATAGATATAGAACACCAGCCAAACATCCCAGTAGAACCGGAATCGGCTGAAAGGATGAATTATGTACCAGTAGTCACTCTTCACGTGCCGGGTAAGCTCCGTCCGGTACATGTAGCTTGAACGGTAGAAACGCTTCGTTTGCGGGTGCTCCGGATCGATGAGGAACCAGAGACGAGCTCGGTATGCGAAGCTCCGTGGGGAATCGATACGATCTTGCAGGCAGTGTGCCTCATCTGGAGGTGACCAAAAACGTTACTGAACAAGCCATATAACTGATAAAATGAATACCCTTCAAAGTGCATTTATGAGAATACGTTATGAGATCTTCAAGTTGATCTTCCTCACCGATGTTTTCCATGTCTTCGCGGGATTCCATTTCTTCTTCTATTAAAATATTACATGTAGAGAAAACAAGCGTTTGCTTTGTTTTTTTTTTTTCAAAAAATATTTTGCCTTCCAACGTGAACAAAATGTATAAATTCGACCAAAATGAATTGGACAGAGCGACTCCTGACATGATGACATGAATTCTGATCGCGGAAAGTCATCCAACATCACGAACGCGTAAAAGTAGCTTAAGTACGAGCGAAGCCAATCACCGATCTGAAACTTTGACCTGTATGGCTTAGTCAGGTTATGAACGGTTTCCTTAAGTTTCCTAACAAGACGGACTTTTTTTGCATTTTCATTCCTGCCCTGATTCCCTAGCCTCTCACTCTTTTATAGATTTCAGCTCTGGTCTTCAGCTCGATCGATAATCGACCACGTCACACCGCCACATGATTGCCTTCGACGGCGATGCAGCCATTATAGTGATCTTGCAACTTGATACCATTTTTATAGTACTCTTTCGGTTTTCCTCGAAATAGGCCTTAGTTTCGGTAATCACTTCATCATAGGTCTTAAATATCTTGCCAGCAAGCATTCTCTTCAGGTCTGTGAACAGAAAATAGTTGCTGGGGGCCATATCTGGAGAATACGGTGGATGCGGAAGCAATTCGAATGCCAACTAATGCAATTTTGCCATCGTTTTCATTGATCTGTGATACTTCAAGTAGTTTCACAATAACAAAAGTTGCTTCACTCTCAATGCTGTAACTCACAAACCAATCGACCGATTGTTGTCAAATTTTGACACGGGTTGAGCACAGCCACAATGAAACAAAATTCGATGAACTTCTATCTCTACGTGGTCTATTCCAATGAACAGAAGTTATAAAATTCCTGTATATAAATCAAGATAGTTAGGCTAGGCTAATTTATGATAAATTCAAATTTACTTTTATATTTCTCGCTGGATTAAACTTGTATATAAATATGCGGTTTCGGTACAGGAGAATTTGTTTGTATATATCTGTTTAGTTGTAGAAATATATCGTAAATTACGTTTAGGAATATGCTTTAGTTTTAAGTTATTTTCTCACCTATTTATTCGAACTGCAGAAAAGATGGCGGTATGCTATTATCAACACTAGAGCTTATAGGTTTTAGATTGCTATCTTAAAGTTTAAGTTCATTCATAGTTTAATAATCAACTTATTTTACTATTTCATGTATTCCTCACTTTTCTAGTCTAAGTATAGAAAATAAGATAGATAATAAGATAAATTGTATATAAATTCACTAGTTTTAAGAAGTAGTTTCAATATAGTTTAAGGAGTTAGCTATGTCGATTGTTTTCTGATATTTACTTTTGACTTTCTTTGTGTTTTTATGTGTTTGTTAACACTCCTTTACTCGCGTACTAAATAATAACACGTATACTCGCGCACGGTGTCTCAGACCGAAAGTCCTCTGTAAGATTGTTATTGTATATTTTTTAGGTTTTATTGGTATTTATTTGAAGAAGAGGGTATAATTGAATGAAAAAACTCCAGAAAATATGTTTTCTTCATCTTCATTCAGTTTTAATAGTTATCTAATTCAGCCTCCTCAAAACAGAGTAATTTTTGATACTCCAACACAAATAACGAAATTCTAGCTAGAGCGAGACTCTCGGCCTTGAGAAAGACTATTTGGAAACTTTTTTCCTGTTATTAATTGAAAGTGGGCAACTGAATATAGTTCAAGAAAGTATAAAGAGCTATGAAATAACATAAAAACGTATTTATCGATTTAGATTTCATTGGTGTAAGAATCCGAACATACCATAACTGCATGCTCGAGACAAACATATTTTTATTAAATTTCATGGAGTTGTAGCGTGTTTTTTGTTTTTTTGTTCCAAGAGAAGAATGTATAACGACCTTCTAGATAGTTACCAGATGATGAAGGTTCTGGAATTTAAAGTTTTCATATTTCATATTCCTTGTTTTGTGTTCTTGGTGAACAAACAAAAACTTAATGCCTGTTTTTTAATGGGGCATAAAAGATAATATAAAACGATATCTAAGAAATGTCTGCGACTTGTTTTCTCGTCGATATTGTTCAGCTTATATATTTAAAAAAAATATCCCCGAAATTGTAACTGTAAAAAATAATCATTAGCCTCCGATAAGTTTATAGTTTATAGTGTGTATATGTGTGACCATTGTATTTAGTGAACGGCATTCAAACATTTGTATTTTACTTTTGCGCACATGAATCTAACGACGAATAATATATGAATCCGTTCAATCCGGTGACAAAAAGGACTAAAATCAAATAAGAATAGTTCGGTAATGACACGAGGGTCGTTAAAAAATAGTTTCAGTGCCTCCGAAATCGCGGAAAAATAAAAAATAAACAACAAGGTGATTTTTGTAATCTACGTTTTATTTTCTATTTTTCTACATAATTGCCGTAACGTTCGAGGCATTTTACAAGTACGTAGCATCATACTTTTTGAAGTACGATGTAACTGCGTAACGAATTTCTTCAGTGTTATCGTATCGTTGACCGCCGAACGCCTGTTTCATCACCGGGAATGAGTGATAGTCGCTAGGGGTGAGGTCTGGGGAGTAAGGAGGATGCTCGAACACAGTCCATTTGAATTTTTTCAATTGCTCTTGAGTTACGCGAACAGAATGGGGCCGCACATCATCGTGGATGAGGAACACTCCTTTCGTCAATAAACCTGGCCTTTTGTTATTAATCGCGGTTCTTGATCATTCCATAACTTCACAATAACATTATATTTAATAAATATTTCATGCCACTGACATTCTAATGTATACATTTCGTTGAACATCATTCTAAAATAGGAAAAAAATCACTTGTCCAAAAAAGTTAATCCCATACTCGCGTCGGAGTCTCAGAACGAGAATGTTAAAAAAGTGACACACGACCCCTTCGTATCCACTCATACGATAGGCTAAACCAAGACGGGTCTATGGTACTAGGTGAGGCCGTTTCGTCACTAAGTTGGTTTAGGGGAGCGGTATATGAAAACAGTACGGAAGAAAGCGGAAGGGGAATTATTTTCTTGAAGCGTGAAAGAGACAGACTGATCACGAGCGAGATCCGGCACAAGCGTATTGTGTTTTGTTTACAAACAAAACATAGTAGACTTCCAAGATGGCTGAAGAGTGGTTTTAGCAAGTTGGCCCACCTTAGGATATACTTCTACGCGCCTTGGGCTAAACGATGACGAACAATGAATGACGAAGCTAGAGAGAATCGCAAAGTCGTAGTGTTGATGTTTTCTGAGAAATGAACGAATTATTGATTTCTCGGTCTCTCAGTCCTATGCGCGAGTATAGGAGTGTTAATCGCTCTTTATTGCGCAATAGTCGCGTGAAATACCTAGCGTGTGCATGGGTGTGGTACGTTCAGCGGTCGGTAGTGTAGATTGCTCCTATGGGTGATCGTAACTCCTTGAACCTCTTGCACTTTGCCACAGTGGGGCCTTTACAAACTGTACATAGCTCCCTAACGACTACACTGGATGATTTCGCTTTGAACGAAGCTTCGATAGATCTTGTATTGGTGCATCCCTCCTCGGAGTGAACATTCAGAAAGCCATTTTTCTTGCCTCCTCGAACACGCTGCTCGCTACTGCTACTGATCATGATGGCGGTGGCATCTTTCGCGGTTGTATATAACCACGCGCTGAAATCGTTGAGCGTTGGCTTCTATTTCCCACGAGAATATCTTGCCCAGTTCATCTTGAGTGAAGATATATCGAAGATATCAGGTCGAATGAATTAAATTTCAGGGGAAATTTCTCAAATATGACGCGCAAAACTACATCCGAATGGCTATCGTGAGAGCAATTTCTGTTCTGTTTATTATTTTCAGCATTTTCAGTTTCATGCATATCATGATGTCTTTTTTTATGTACTAAATTTATTTTCAAATAGCTCAGCAACATTAAGTAACAATGAGCCGTGTTTATGAATAGGGAAAAGCCTCTGTGAGTAGAACAATGCCAATGTTCTTTCTCAAAAAGGCATAAAAACCCTATTATCTTTTCGAAAAATGTTACAATATAGATAATGACAAAATTCACAATAAGATAATATTACAGACTTATTGTTGCAGAGATGACCAACTCCTTGGAACTAGTTATATCCTTGGGACTAGGGAAGGATTGGAAATCTGCTCACTTTTCGAATTCTGAGGGAAAAAGTTAAAACAGATAAATGGAAACGTTAATAATAAAAATCAAAACGATAAAGGAAAAATAATCATATTTGAAAGTGTATGGATTTGAGAAAATCATAAATTAAAGAAATATCATCGATATTACGAGTAGCCAGAACGTCGCGAATCGGAAAATTAGGTGGCATTCCCTTATTGCGAAAATTTTCTATTAAAGATAACCTGTCATTTTGAAACTCAGAACAAAACCACACAATATAATCAATATCGTGATATCCTATACCACACACACATACAGGGTGGGCCATTTAAAGTGGAAGGATTTGTTTTTGCAATAGCAAAGTAAAGAAGTGGAATTTTAAATTTTTTTTGAAATTCATTTATTTTGGTCCAAGGAGATTTGTTCTAACTACTTTTTGATTATGATATCTCGTAAATGACCGCCTCTGGCCTTGACCGCAAAATGTGCCCTTTTTTCGGTATTTTCCATCACTTTGCCCAATGTTTCGGCCGATATGGCAGCAATTTCTTGTCGGATATTGTCTTTCAGCGCAGCCAGGGTCCTTGGTTTACCAGTGTATACCTTGGATTTTAAATATCCCCATAAAAAAAAGTCAGGCGTCAAATCAGGTGATCTCGGTGGCCAGTCATAATCGCCGTTTTTCGATATTAATCTTCCGGGGAACATTTCGCGCAATAATTTGGTCGTGGCAGCCGCTGTATGGCATGTAGCGCCGTCCTGTTGGAACCAGTAATTGTCCGATTCATTATGCGTCGGAGGGTGGTTCGAGCGATGCCTAACTCTTGCGAACGATGGCGACCTGATGTCGATGGAGTCTCTGCAACACTGGCTCGAACGGCATCAATATTCTCGTCGAAACGTCTTGGTCGTTGTCTGGACAGATGACTGGCATTACCAACACTACCAGACGATATAAATTTGGCATATAATCGACGTATAGTGTTGTCTCCAGGCGATGTTTTAACTTTATTTTTATTTTTCCACGCACGTTTAGTTAACACAATTGAGAAGTTATTTTGAATGTACAGCTGAACAATTTCAGCGCGTTGTTTAGGTGTGTATTGTTCCATGGTTAAAATTGTACTGAAATGACGCTTCCAACGCGGTATGACATTTGTTAATCTGACATCTCTGTCAAAAGTTATGGGGTTGCCAGATGCTTCCACTTTAAATGGCCCACCCTGTAGGTTACTATCACTGATGTTGATTCGAAAAAGATGTGCATTCGAAGAATAATGATTAGACATGAGTCTACACACTACCCGTATAAAATCACGAGAAAAATTATATCCTTTAAACCATGGTTTGAGAGAAACCCTAGGAATGATAGAATATAGCCATCGGCCTTTATCACTACTATTCCAACTTGACTGCCAAGATACAAGTGCCCGTTCACGAGAAATATGAAGATATTCATCGAAAGTAATTGGCCTATGTGCAATTCCAAATGAAATGGTCCAAAAAATGCAGATTTTCAAAAAATGTATTGTTGATTCGAATGAAAGTTTGTATTCCGTTTGGGTTGGAGGAAATATGAGTTTTCCACAGCAATTGGGAATTTTTTAACTCAAGCGTAACTTTTGAAAAGGGCGTATCGATTTCAGCAGGAGAAATCTTTCATAATTTATATCTAAAAAACTATGAGTCGTACCGAAATAGTGTCTTAGAAAGAGTTATAGCGTATTGATGTCTAAACATGAAAAAAAAAATCGAGGGGTTGTATCCGAGACACGACCGATTAGAACGTAGGACTACGCAATCTTTTTTTTTTTAATTTGTTGGTTTATCATTTCGGATATTATTTGATAATACGTCGGAATTTCATAAATAACTCTTTAGTAAAAAGTTCCGAGGACCCTGAAAGGGTTTAATGGCTTGGTTTTGGTTTTGTAGAATCATTTCGAGAAGAAACGATTCTTTCTTGCCTTTGCGAGAACAATACACTAATTGGTCATATGTCACATTTTGTTTCTTTATAGCAATGCACGCATTGCACTGAGTATTTAACGAGAGGCATCTTCCGTGCATCGCCATTTAACAAACATCAAACATGCGTCTAACAGATGCACACAGTTGCAGCGATAAAAATGAAACATCGCGAGAATGACCGTTTATGAAAAATCGTTTCTCCATTCTCGGTCAAAACCGTCAACAAAGCTAGCTTGCACTCTTCTCTTGTTTCTCCTGCTTTACCATGACTCGGATGGTTGGTATTAATTGCAATGCCAGATGTACTTGAAGTGAAACATTCGCTAGCGTTCACAGCACATAAAACACAAAACGAGCAAAATAACCGACCTTTGTTGTTTCGAGCACAGAAAGATTCTGAGAATTTTCCTCAGAGGAGATGCAATACTTATACGCTAGCGACATATCACTTACTATGCAAGTTTCATACCCTTCGTTGTTTCTATTCTAGCGGCTGCATAAGTTGCTCGTTATTGACAGCTCTGTTCGGGAAAGCACACAAATGGACAGAACAAATGTATGGGGAAATAGGAATGCTTCCAATTTTCATCAATTTAAACCATATACAGACTATGGGATTCTAATGTATAGCATATCAAACAAATCTTTTTCCATTCCGATTCAATTTCCAATTCCATCAATTCCGATTCGATTGATATGCAAATCGTTAAAATCCGTTCACAGCAAAAATAGTTATTAACGTTAACGAACATTCGAACTTTATTTCATAAAAACGTGACCTGTTTCCTGATTTGGCACCCTGAATGTAAGACGTAGTCCTACGTCAATATACACTGAGAAAAAAAATTAGGACTCTCTTTTTTTTTACAAAAAAACTTTAATTTGCAATATCCAAAATACATATATTTTTTATTTTTTTTAATTTTTTCATATAAAATAGAAGTCATGTAGAAAATTTAAAAAATGTGTCCAAGATGGTAAAACTATTTTTGACGAACTTTGTGAAACATCGAATTTTTATGAATTTTCGAAACTTCGAATTTTTGTATGTTATCAATCATTTTAGCCACAAATTATGATTTCTGATGTGATTTAAAACAAAAAAGCTCATTATAAATCTCCTTCTAAATGTAACCATTCTCGAGATATTTAAAAAAATATTTTTAAGTTATTGTCTTTTTTATAGTAAATATTCCGTTTTAATATGTTTGTCGTGTTATACCGCCATGTTCATGAAATTTTATGAATTTGCTTATAATTTCCAACAACTTTTCCAAATACATCATTATGGTAAAAATATATGTTTAGGAGTTACGTTGAAAAACATTTGAAGACATGTGGGTTAACACAAAACGTAGCGATATTAAAAAACCTTTTTTTTATCTGAATACAAACTTTTAACATATTATTCGTAGAATTCGTAGATATATTAACAGTTGAATTGAAATCCCAACAACAAATACACCTTGTTGATTCAACCGGACGTTATGGGTACAAATATAATTAACTTGTTTACGTTATGCCTAGATTATACCTGAAGTCAGGTATCTCTAAGCTACCTCTGTACAGGTAAATAAAGTCAGGTACCTTTAAGGTACCTCTATAATGTATATAAAGTTACTCATATGCGAACATCGTTCATCAGTCGAACAATCTTCCTTATGGAGTGAATAACAGTATACCACAATGGACTACACAAATTTTTTTTCGTGTTGTAGACCGTTTCCGAAAAACGGTAAGAAATGTTCATCTGAAAAACGTTTGTTAACCGTGTCAATGATTGAGAAACTTAAGTCAATGGGATGCAATATCCTTTTAGATACATCTTTAAAAATTTGCGGATCATGCCGTTTATCTGTATACTCTTCCAAACCAAAACAGTGTAATACTGAGGAGCAGATCAGTACAGCAGTAAGAAATACTTTAGAAGAAGTACCATCAATAGTTTCAGTCGTTTCAGCATCTTCGCAAGATTCCCAAAACAGCAATATACCAGAGTATTCCTGAGCGTACAACATTGAGCTATTCAACAAGGGAATCGCCGGTATTACTGTTTCACCAATAATGTTACCCCGAACAAAAATTCAAAGAAATTTCAAAAGGTGTTAAAAGAAATCTATTTTCCTTTTCACATGAAGAAGACGAAGAGTCGAACTTTAAACAAAAGGCAAAAGAGTTTGATGAGATTATCAATCAGCTCAAAGAGAAACAGAGACAACAAGATCAGAAAAAGTTAGAATTTTAACAGTTTTGCCTAAGTCTTGGTCCGTGAAAAACATGGAAGAACTACGTATCATAACGTTTGTGTTTGTTCATTCCATGAAAATGTAAATCTTATGCTTCATAGTCTCAAAAAATATTCCTTTAACATTGAATGCAAAGAATATATGGAAAAAATACTATGTAACATATCAAATAGATCAAAATACTGTTACCTTCGTGAATATAAAAAATGCCCAACAATGGACGAGTTTGGAAACTGGTTTCTAGATGAGCTTCAGGAACGCAATTTAATTGAAATCACTTATGCACAATGGATTTCTACTGATCGATGCGACATAGAAACTCTTGTAAAACCGGTGGTAGAATTTGTATCGTATTTTTGCGAAAAAATAGAAAAAGTACTTACTCATGATTACATTAAAACACAACAGTCCACATTTCTTAACAATATAAAAGCTAATTTGCAAGAGAATGAGGCTGTTGTGACTTGCGATTTATCCGAAAGTTATTCATTTGTGCTTCAAGATGAAGTTCAAAGTCATCACTGGAATAATGATCAAGCAACAATCCATCCATTCGTTGTTTATTATAGAGATGAAAAAGGTTCTCTGGCAAATTTGAGCTTTGTAGTTATATCTGAAGTTTTAAATCATGACACAATAGCTGTGCAAGTATTTATTTCTAAATTGGTAACATTTTTGAAACAACAAATGCAGGTAAAAAGAATAAAATTCATGTCGGATGGTGCTGCATCCTAGTATAAAAATAGGAAAAATTGTGCGAGTTTATGTCAGTTTAAACCGAAATACGACATTGACGCTGAATGGGAATTTTTTTTTTGCAACATCACACGGCAAAGGACCTTGTGATGCAATTGGTGGTACATTAAAACGGATGGTAACAAGAGCTTTTGGCTAGGCTTTGGCTTTGGCTAGGCAGCATGAACATCCGATTACGAGTGCAAAAATGTTATTTGACTGGGCTAGCAAGCGAAAAGAAGACTATCTCACAAAATTGTGATTTTCATATATGTCACAAGAAGAATATGATCAGGGTGTGGAAGAGTTGAGTAGCATGTATGATAAAACCAAACAAATTCCAGGTACCCAAAAGTATCATTTATTTGTACCTGTATCCGAGAATGAAGTAGCAGCAAAGTTGTACTCTAACGACAATGCAGCAAGTTATCATAATGTGTATAGAAATATAAGAAAATAATGAAAAAATTAAATTATATACAACAAAATTGTTAGTTGATAATAATAAATGTCGATAGAAAATAAATGCTAAAAATTCTTGTACTATTAGGCTGTCAAAAAAGTCCTGCGGTATTTCCGCGAGGTGTCGTTGTAAGCGCGTAGTTCTAGTTGTATTCATTGTATCGAGTCATACTATAGCTTGTTGGAAAGGTATTTTTTGCACGCTATAATATAGTCCTTGACAGTGTTTTGTTCGGTTAAGTCGTTCGTGAGTTATAGTGTCGCAAATATGGAGCAAAATAAAGAGAAAATCCGACATATTTTACAGTACTACTATGACAAAGGCAAAAATGCATCTCAAGCTGCCAATAAAATTTGTGCAGTTTATGGACCCGATACAGCTTCCATTTCCACCGCACAACGATGGTTTCAACGTTTTCGTTCTGGTGTAGAGGTCGTCGAAGATGCGCCACGCTCCGGAAGGCCTGTCGTCGAAAATTGCGACAAAATTGCTGAATTAGCCGAGAAAGACCGGCATAGTAGCAGCCGTAGCATCGGCCAAGAGCTGGGGATAAGTCATCAAACCGTTATTAACCATTTGAAGAAGCTTGGATTCACAAAGAAGCTCGATGTATGGGGGCCACGCATGTTGACGCAAAAAAACATCTTTGACCGTATCGACGCATGTGAATCGCTGCTGAATCGCAACAAAATCGACCCGTTTCTGAAGCGGATGGTGAGTGGCGATGAAAAGTGGGTCACTTACGACAACGTGAAGCGCAAACGGTCGTGGTCGAAGCCCGCTGAAGTGGCTCAGACGGTGGCCAAGCCCTCATTAACATCCAGGAAGGTTCTGCTGTGTGTTTGGTGGGATTGTCAAGGAATAATCTATTATGAGCTGCTTCCCTATGGCCAAACGCTCAATTCGGACCTGTACTGCCAACAACTGGACCGCTTGAAGGTAGCTCTCGTGAAGAAGAGGCCATCTTTGATAAACAGAGGCCGCATTGTCTTCCATCAGGACAACGCCAGGCCACACACTTCTTTGGTGACGCGCCAGAAGCTCCGGGAGCTCGGATGGGAGGTTCTTTTGCATCCGCCGTATAGTCCGGACCTTGCACCAAGTGACTACCACCTGTTTTTGTCCATGGCGAACGAGCTAGGTAGTCAGAAGTTAACCACAAAAGAGGCCTGTGAAAATTGGCTAGCCGAGTTTTTTGCCAATAAGGAAGCGAGCTTCTATAACAGGGGTATTATGAAGTTGGCATCTCGTTGGGAACAAGTCATCGAACAAAACGGCGCATATTTGACTTAAAACAGATGGTTGTAACTAATTTTATGAACAAATGAAAATTCAAAAAAAATACCGCAGGACTTTTTTGACAGCCTAATATTATTAGTATCTCTTAAATTCCGATAAATATAGGAATTATTTGACCAAATTGTAGAGAATTATATTTTTTCCTTTTATAAATGTTGTGTTCTGTTGGCGCAACATGTATAACATGTTAAAAGTTTGTATTAAGATAAAAAAAAACATTTTTTAATATCGCTACGTTTTATATTAATCCACATGTGTTCAAATGATTTTCAACGTAACTTCTAAAAATATATTTTTACCATGATGATGTATTTGGAAAAAATGTTGGAAATTATAAACAAATTAATAAAATTTCATGAACATGACGGTATTACACGACAAACATGTTAAAAGGGAATATTTACTATAAAGAAGACAATAAATTAGAAATATGTTTCAAAATATCTCGAGAATGGCTGCATTCAGAAGGAGATTTATAATGAGCTTTTTTGTTTTAAATCACATCAGGAATCATAATTTGTGGCTAAAAATGATTGTTGACATACAAAAATTCGAAGTTTCGAAAATTCATAAAAATTCGATGTTCCACAAAGTTTGTCAAAACTAGTTTCACCATCTTGGACCCTTTTTTTAAATTTTCTACATGACTTTTATATGAAAAAATTAAAACAAAAATTTAAAAATATGTATTTTTGATATTGCAAATTAAAGTTTTTTTATGTGAATAAAAAAAAGAGTACTAATTTTTTTTCTTAGTGTATATTTTTTTCATATTTAGACATCAATACTCTATAACTCTTTCTAAGACACTATTTCGGTACGACTCATAGTTTTTGAGATATAAATTATCAAAGATTTCTCCTACTGAAATCGATACGTCCTTTTCAAAAGTTACGCTTGAGTCAAAAAATCCCAATTGCTGTGGAAAACTCACACATTTCCTTCAACCCAAACGGAATACAAACTTTCAATCGAATCAAAAATACTCATGTTTTGTCATTTGTCGATTTTATTTGGAATTGTTCTATGGATTTCAATGTATTTTCAATAAAGGAAATTTTCAGTCAAAACAAATAACCGCGGATGCCTTTTCAAATGACCCAATACATTCAAATGATAAAAGCCAGACCATTGACACTGGAGAAAGTAAAACGCCATAAGTTGAAAACAATAAATAATAAAACGCCAATGTCAATTATGCTGCCGGTATCTGCTAAAACACGTGTTTGAATTTTTCCCGTGACATCATTTCAATCATGTTGCATCGCACCGCTCGATGTAGCGCGCCCACTTGTTGGCACGCAACACAACAACCGCGTTTCGGTCGAACACCGGTGTAATGCTGCACAACACTCCACCAACCGGGCGAAACATGTTGCAGTGCGGGCGGCATGCAACAAAACAAAGCACATGCAGCAGCATAACCACCATAAGCGTTCTCGCGTCCGTCTCGAGGCGCGCCGCGCGTTTCTTCTGGAAAATCTTGCTTTACCGGCTGGGTCGAAATGTGGTGAGTCGTGAGAGGTGGTAGCATAAAATAAAAGCTGCCGTTGAGCAATGCGGCATCATATCAGCTGTTGTGTGTGGTGTGTGGACCGTTGCCGCCACTTCCCGGTTCTACTCGCGAATATGATTGTCGGAGGCGTTAGTTATGTTTCAAATTTTGTAACGAGCAGTCGTCACACATAAAGTTGCCACAAGGCGGCACCCGGCTAATCCGCGTAGAATTTCCTCTCATCGGTTCGCGTGTTTGTGTGCGCGCGCGTTTTTGTTTGTGCTCCGGGTTCGGTAAATTCGAAGGACGCTCGAATGAATCAAAGGACTGTGCGTGTTTTTCGGCGCAGTTCTATTCCGATGCTCTCTTGTACGGGAGATAAGAAACCGGGAAAAAAGGCAAACATCTTGACTAATATTTGCGTTCGGCTGGAGTAAATTTTGTGGTTGATTGAGTGTTTTGATGAGTGGTGACAAAAAGCAGCATCGGCAGCAGCCAGTGCGTGTTTGTTTCGTACGTTGGACCAAATTATCGACATTCGAGAACGTGGTGCTGTTCAGAATTGGTGCGTTGGAAATTCAATATATGTTCACGATAATGGGAGCAGATTGTACGGTTCAGTTGCGATTGATCGTAAACTTCGTTGCGTGTGTGTTGTGACTGTTTAATGATCCATGTATAATACATTTTTTGAGCATCTGTAAAGAATTTCAACTGGAAATCATAAGAGTGACATAAAATCTATTGGTATCTGTTGTGTTACGAAGCAGATGAAAGGTACACTTCATTTAGTGCCTTGGGATAGACTAAATTATTCATGGATAAGTAGTGAAAAACTATATCACTGGTTGGAAGCATCAACATATCAAACACAAGAGCAAATGTTTAGTTGTTAGAGATGATGAAGAAATACTCATTGTGTAGCACATAGATATCCTTGTCATGGCGATTGAACAGCTATAAAATGCTTAAATAAAGAAATCGGCTTTCGATACACTTTGACGTAAGACCATACAGAAGATCGTTTCGTTCTCATATCATTTCTCGGACATTTCTAACAAAATTGTAATTTATGCTTCGTTTGTTTCTCTGTTCATGTGTAAATTAACAACTGCAAAGGTTCGTCGTTGGATAGTTTCACAAGCATGCAGGGCCCTGGGGATATTTATTCTTCAATCAACATTTTAAATAAATGGAAATCTAAGAAAATCTTCAATTCACTATGAATTTGGTGGCAATCATAAATAGTGAAGGATGAACCAAATTCGGTTTAAAACCTAAATTTATATGCGTTTGTTTGTGACGTTTATAGGGACAACTTCTAAATACAGCGTAGAAATTCACTCAACTTTTAGCTCCATTATTGGTATCACGTTTCTGATGGGAACTTTGCTCAAGTTGCGTTTATTCGTTGTTACTCAATGCAAGTAGTTTTTGGTGTTTATGATATCTATGCGGATCATAGTGAGAGGTATTGTAGAAAAATTGTTTTGGTGGATAATTATAGTACTCCAGAGGACAGTTATAACTAGGATTGGGCGAACTTGGATCGATATTCAGGAGATCGATCTTTTTCTTTCTGATTTGCGATTTTTTGGATCGATTTTATGAACTCAAAAAAAAAACGCGAAAGTCGATCTTTTATTTTTTCTGATTTTTTTGATCGTAGAAATTTTTTTTGTTAATTTGTTTTTCATTGAACTACAATGACAGGAGGGGTGTCATACCATCAAACATTTCTCATACCCAGAAACCCTCACATCCCAAATTGTGCGTGATTAGCTCTCGAGTTATGCAGAAGTTTCATTTGTATAGCAGCCCCCTTAGAGAGGAGGAAGGAATGTATTCACCATAGAAACGTTTCGTGCCCCGTAAAACCTTCAATGTCAAAACAAAAACTTATAATTTAAAAACTATGATACCTACAAAATTCTTGTCAGAGTATGAAATGTAGGAAATTATTTAAATTTTCACAAAAAAATACCAAAAAATTTTTGGAAAGAAATTTCGCTGACAAAAAAGTTATTTTAAAAATTAAAATTGATTTTCATTAAAAACTTTTTTTTTAAAATTCCCAAAAAATATATATTTGAATAGCCCTTAAAATTTCCAATAAGTCGTCTATACATTGGAAGATGGTCACTTTAAACAAAATTAGGATTAGTTGTATTTTTTTCAAAGAAAACATGAAAGAATTGTTGTTCGAAAAACTTTTTCCCTGTAAAAGTGTACATCTTCCAATGTATGGACGACTTGTTGGGAATTGTAAGAGTTATTCATATATATATTTTTGGGAATTTAAAAAAAATACGTTTTTGAGAAAAATGAATTTTAATTTTAAAAATCACTTTTTTGTCAGCTAAATTTCTTTCCAAAAAATTTTTGGTATTTCTTTGTGAAAATTTTGTAGGTATCATATTATTTTTTTGTAACAAGAATTTTGTAGGTATCATAGTTTTTAAATTATGAATTTTTGTAAAAAATTAAGAAAGAAAATTTGTCTTTTGCCAAAAAGAAGTCTAATTCCTTTTCGAAAATTTTAAGTACGCAAAGTTTACCCATGACCCATGTTCTTACACCCACAACATTTCACTACTATCTGAGATGGTGCTGTCAACTCCTAAGACGAGTTGGCATGAAATTCGTCTTTATTTTCGTAATTATTGATTGTATTTGTTTTTTCGGGACTAAGGCCGCTCTATTTTCTTTTTTGAATTTGAGGTTTTTCACATAAGCCAGGATCTAGTTTTATTGTTTACGTCCATTTCTTCCACCAAGTCTTTTAAAGAACCATAACTGGAAAGTTAGAAGACTTCTCCAATCTGAATGAGACCTACGATACAGTTTTCGGGAATTATAGAAAATCAAATAAAAAAACCATAAAAAATAAGAAATATAGTACACTGAAAAAAATATTAGAGTAACTGTGTGTAAGAAGGATAAGAACCATTTGCACTCGAGGCCATGCGCGAACAGCAACTAGAGACGATTTCGGCCAAATTAGGCAAACATTTTACAAGTATTTTAAAAACGTTTATAAACAAACAAACATTCACAAATAATATAATTTTACCAGTATTTTTATTCATATGTCGAAAACAAAAAAACATTGTTAAACGTTATACTCTGTACTTAGTTGAAACGTCAAATTAACTGAGCGCCGCAATAGCGCCGCTTGAGTGCAAAGGGTTTCCATAAGAAACTAGATTATATCTTTGGTAACGTTTTTCAAAAATAAAATGCAGTTGGTGTGTAATCCTTATACTGTTTTGCGAAGGAACCAGTAAAATGTTCCACCAAAAAGTGTTTTCCGAAGTAGCTGTAGCTGAGATAAAAACATATCACAAAGCTGAACATTATTTATAGTGATGGTGACACGGACATATACAGTGCTGCTTCTGAATCCGGACACTTTTTCATTACATTCAATATTATGCCAAAACCATGACATTTTTTGTATGTTGAATTAATGTGACTGATAGTTACTATTGTGTCAATTTAGTTTGGTTTCAAGCATAGTACCTAGCTGTTTACAAAAAAATGTTAAAAATCAAAACTCAATGTGAATTTCACAAACCCATGCCCGGAATAAAAAGCAATGATTTTAAATCCGGACGGTCAAAAGTTGACGATTATATTTCTCATTGAAGGAGTTGCATAAGGATATTTTAGAAGCCTTAGTATGGAGTATGGAGTGTGGAGCAAAGATTTTCGATCCGGGAAACCAAAAAACCAAAAAACTCTTCGGTATAAAGGCCGTTGACCCGTTTGTATGTACGTGGGTAACTTTGTAGCTTTGTCAGTAGCCCTGTCCCACATTGATAGAAATTTAACCCCCTTCCTGTTTACCGATTGATCTGAAATTTGGAACACACCTTTATCTCTGCAGTCATTATAAAACTGCGTATTTCATGATCTTGAAAATCCAAAATGGCGGTCGCTATAAAATGGCAGATTTAATATTTTCTCTAAATCCCATCAATATGGGTATCAAACGAAAGGGCTTGACTAGTAGAACACAGTTATTTATGAAAAATTAAAATCCAAAATGGCCGTCAGCACAAAATGGCATCATATTCTGTTTTCCAAACATTTCAATATGGGTATCAAATGAAAGGGCTTGACTAGTAGAATATATTGAATATATTGATTGATGAAAAATGTAAATCCAAAATGGCGGTCGCTACAAAATGATGGATATCATATTTTCTCAGAACCCCATCAATATATCAAACGAAAGGGATTGCCTAGTAGAAGCTGTTATTTATGAAGAATGCAAATTAAAAATGGCCACCACCACAAAATGACGCCATATATATTTTTTTTCAAAACTGCATCACTATGTGTATCAAATGAAAGGGTTTGACTATTAGAACATAGTTATTTATAAAAAATGCAAATCAAAAATGGGCCACGTTAGATTTCCATTATCTACAGTTGATTGTTTCATTAAATGCCCCACGATTTTATTTTAGTATCATATGAAGAAAGGGGTGTGATAACTACTAACTGTTACTTGCCTAATTATTTTCCAGCTATTAGTACAACATCTGTATTATTATTATTATGTTTAATCATAATGAAACCGTTGAACTTAAAAAGTGTTTTCAACTTTTATTTTTCAGTTTTTAGTACGTTATCTGTATAATTAGTATATTTCTCTACAATAAAACCATTCAACAATTTCTTTAAAATTCTGGATTTGCATTTTTCATAAATAACGTTGTTCTACTAGTTATTCTCTTTCATTCGATATCCATATTGATGGGGGTTTGAAAAAAATGGAGCCATCTTGTAGTGGCGGCCATTTTGGATTTCCATTTTTCATGAATAACTGTCTACTAATCAATCCCTTTCATTTGATACCCATATTGATGGGTTTAGAGAAAATATGTAAAAATTCATTTTTTTTCTCTCTCTCTCTCATCGTTTGTCTGTCCAGCAACTGGAATGTGAATAAACAGAGAGGAAGAGAGAGTGGTTACTCTAGATAGGTACAGAATATGGATTTCGATTTTTATTCATTCTAACTGCTGCTATGATTTTTAATAGAAATCTTATGTTGACGACACTGCAATTTTCCGAGCTACCGTTCAATTCAAAATTTATTTTGATTATTTTATCGCTCACAGTTTTGTCACATTTTATTTTTGTGGATCGTAAGACAAATGGACAAAACAACTTTGTGAGTTCATGTGGAAATATATTGATTTTTTCTATTGCCAAAATAATCTACTCGCATAAATTGCTTTCTGTCGCTGTCTTCGTGATTTGTCAAAGATTGTAAACATTACGAATTATAACCCAAATAGGATGTTCAATCAATGTTCTCGGGTCCACCGTAAGTCTACCATAAACCTCACAATTTACCGCCGCTAGAACGCAATGCAATCTGTTCCCTCGACTGATCATCGATAGCCCTAATAAAACCATTTTCCGCAATTAATCACCTCCGTCCAATTAGCGATCTAATTCGTCCATTCTTCTCCGTTTTCAGGCCATCCAACCTCCGTGTTTTGAACCACTCCAGTGAGTAACTAGGTGAACCCCGAGAGGCTAGGCATTTCGCCGGTAGACGCTGTTGGGGGAAGCCATTGGCTGTTGTTCGTTTGACAAATCGTCAAACACATAGTGAATTAGCTCCCGTAATAGGCCCCGATTGGAGAACCGTATCATAGGTCGATTATAATCGTCATCATCAACGGAGTCAACAAGCGATTGTGGTTTTTGCTCTTTATTCGATTGGTAACGCATCATCGGGTTCTGCCAAAATAGTGGGTACGCGAAGTGCTTTAAGCCCATTGAAATCGGAGGGGGAGAAAAACTAGAACACCCATCAGGGAGTGTCGAAAACCCTCCCTCTGTGTCCCCGACTGCTGCTGATGGGCTGGAGCGCATTTTAGTGGTGGAATGCAATATGTTAATCTTTGGAATATTTGCTATGCGCTAATAGTTTTGGGTTGAAATCGCGGTGAAACAGTTTCTGCGCTCTGACAGTGTCGCACTTTGTGGAAACAGGAAAGAACTGCTTTCTCCGGCGGTGACCGGCGATGAGTGTGCCGAAGAACATAAAGTATTAAAGTAAAAGTTTTATTTCCGCTCGTTAGGACCACTTAGTGCAGAGTGTTTGAATTGAATAAAAAGCGTATTCAAATGAATCCAAAAGGTTTCCTGCGACAGGGAGACACTCCCAAAGGGTTGAAAGTGTGAAAAAGCTATTAATTCTCCGCTCCTTCCATCGTCCGGAAGCTGACCGCGAGTGGACCCGACGAGTGTTGAATACGAGCGACGGGTTGAATTTTGCGAAGGTGCCAAGGTGAAAATGTGATAACTGTTGTCACGAAAAAAACTCTGTGTGTAATAATAGAAAAATAATCGTTTCCGGATGCATCGAGCGGAGTGCTATTATTGTGAATAGTTTATTCTAAGTGGAGAAATTGTGATATTATTAGAACAGAGAAGATCGGTTAAATATTTCTAAGTGTATGTGAGACAAGTGCGAAGAGTGGTAACTCAAATAGATTATTCTATTGTTCTATTGTTGCGAAATCGCGATTGCCCGCATACTGTTTATTTGTTTATGTCAGGCGAAGTCAAACGAGGAAAATGAAAATATTAAGGTAATTTCTTTTTATTTACACATGATATGATTCACTTTAAATTGTTTTGTGTATTAACCCTTTGCGATCGTATCAAATTTGGGCATGTGTGTCGTACTGGTCGGAATTATTTTTCCTTGAAAAAGCAATAATACATGCAAGATTATGAAAAATAAACTTTTTTTTAATTTTTTTTTAACTTTATACTGAAACAGTCCTCCAAGGGTAAATCATATGAAGTATAATCGACACATAGTTTCATTTTTATTATCCCTTATGAGACATATGAGACACTTTTGCCATTGATGCAATAAATGTGTAATTAATGCCAGGAATGTGTATTCGAAAAGATCAGCACTTTTCACTTTTAACAAAGATTTTGTTTACATTAGAGTATTCAGATGACATAGGACACTTATGCAAACAATTATTCTGCTCTTTAAAAACAGCAACTTTAACATAATTCAAACCAGTAGATAATCAACTAATGATTTCAGCGTATTCGAAATGAGCAGAACTTTTCACTTAAGATAAAAAAAAATTTTGTCTCTTGAGACACTTATGCGATTATTCAAATAACATGAGACATTTAAGCAAACAGTAGTTCTGATACTTATGAACAGTCTCTTCCATGACACCAAAATGTTACAATGACTAAATTCTGCTGTTATGATTTTTGTCCCACAATCCTATGCAATCAACGCACTGTGCGTTGTCTTGTGTGGGTGACTACTTTGTTTGATACTGAGTACCATTATCTATTACTCATACGAGCACCATATTGATTCGTGAACAGGACACTAGACATCAAACTTCGTTTAGGAAAAGTATAAGCTGATACTTGGTTGAGTAAAATATAAGATCAGCATGGTTTCTTTCTGTGGTGGCTGAGAGCAGACAAGCGACCACAAAGTGTTAAATCTATCAAACCACATCCACGACTGAATGTTGTTAAATCTTTGATATTTGCGGATCCGAATACGATACCGTGTGAATGAAATGTTGAAGTTCTCCCCTAAATCTTCGATAAGACTTAAATTGGGAATTGAAGCTACCATAGAGCAATTACACACCAAAACAGTCGGCCGCTGAACCGACCCTCTCCGATTTTTTGTTGAAATCACAATTCGAGTGAGGTATGGAGTCATAATCATTCCTGTAGTCGATATAGGCCATACTGAGGTTCCGGTGATTGTATAGGGTAAATGATCTTGCTTTGTCCAATTTAGGGTGTTTTCACGCAACTAGTAAATTCAAATTGATTTTTTTTATGAAAATCACATATAATCAAGACTAGAGACTTGGGGCTTTCAACAAATTGAATTTGTTGAAAAGCCCCAAGTCTCTAGTTCCATAAGACGTTGAAATTATTCAAATTTTCATGTTTATCGAATACCCTGCTGTCTAAATTTCACTTCTTGCTTTGGAGACCCCAATGCAATTCATAAGTAGACTCAACAAACATATAATAATCATGAACACGAACGAACGATCCCAGACTCAAACGGGTTCTCCAAATAACTAAACGAAATTTAACCATACAAACATTTATTTTTGTAAACACTACATAATTACTGCCCTAACCGAATCTACATCCTATTGTGCCATGTGCGTCTCCATTGGTTCATTATCGTCGTTTCATAGTGATCACTTTTATTTTCCTTTTGAATACCCACCCACATGCGCATGCCTAAACGGGTAAGGGTACTCACGGTTTGAACTAACTCTACCGGCTCTGCCCGGAGTGCTCTTGTAGCTTAGCACTCCCTTCCGACGGAAGTAATCCTCGTCGGGAACTTTGACGCCCGATCGTGGGGTCAGCAGTGCGTCCAGTGTCCTCTGCGATGTGCCGAGCCACGAAGAAATGCCTGTTCCGGAATAAAAAGTCCCACAAGTCCCACATAACGGCTGTTCGACGCAATGAGAATTTGGCTTTATAGCATACAAAAACTAAACTTTACCAGATGGAGCTTTCCTCACAAGCACAAACACTTGACGAATTTCTAACAAATTTGAATACTTTCGTTAATTTTCCCTATCAAATATACAACGATTAGCAAATTTGAAAAAAAAAGTTTAACACTAAGTATACTTCAAAAAACACACCGCGACGCGATTTTAAAAACCGCACTACTGCATTTTCCACAGATCGGATCAAAGTGAACGAGCAAAGATATTCTGGTTCCTTGAAACAATCAAGTTTTTGCTCCAGGAGAACGATATTTGCCGAAGCAAATAAGGTTCTTTTTGAACCGCGAATTTCCCCAGACCCCCAGTCATGCAGCCAAACAAGTCATAATTGTCATAATTGTCCGCTCGCTCTTAGATGTTGTGTTGCGTACAACAACACAACGATTTCATGCAAGTTATGAACATCGTTGTGTGCAATGATCGACGGGAAATAGTCTGTTCCATTTGTACTGAGTACTTATGTTGCAGCAGAAGTTTGGCAAGTGTGAATAAGAAAATTAAATCATGCACGGAACAACATATAAATATTAACATTATAATTACACAAATAAATAAATAAATAAATAAATTAATTAATTAATTAATTAACTAGAAAGTAAATGTATGTACAATACTGAAAATAATTACATAACACTTAACAGAATATTTACAAGAAATGTTAAACACTACAATATACAAATGTACACCTGTTACCATAAACAAATTGCAGAGCGCCAAGCGGTTGCCATAGTAATCATGTGGACAAACGAACATCAGTGAATCGGACGAACCATGATCAGAATTGAGGTCATCGAAATTCATTAATTACATGGTTTAGCCATGTAAATCTGATACAAATGGTGTGCAAGCATGATGTTTAGAATATTTGTAAGTGTTACAATCCAGAAAAGGTCCGTGTTGTTTTCCGATGTCCCTATGGGGGAGTTGGGGGATTTTCCAGGTGCTTGCGCAAAATTAGTTCTCGACGTTGCTTTTCGTGTGACGCAATTTTTTGACGTAGAACTACGTCTTTCAGGAAGGTTGCCAAATTCGAAAACAGATCATTTTTTTATGAAATAAAGTTAACGTTAATAACTATTTTCACTGTGAACGAATTCTCATAATTTGCATACCAATCGAATCGGAAAATCTCTAAGATTTGTTTGATATGCTATACATTACAATTCGCTAATCTCTAAACGGTTTAAGTGCATGAAAACTGGAAGAATTTTCTTTTCCCATACATTTGTTCTGTCGATTTGTGTGCTAACCCGTATTGCTGCCCGTATTTCGAATGCTTATAACTCGAACATTTCTTAACAGATTGGAAAGATTTTTTTTTATCCCATTTATTTATTTATTAGGCTCATTAGCATTTTATCTGTAACAGAGCCGGGTTTTTATCGTGTACATGTACATATGTTAATGTTTCTATACATTGTAAATTACACAGTAGTAGTGGTAGCCATTTAGGCGTTAGGTTTTCTGTTCCATTACATTATGGTAAATTATACTGTAGTAGCCATTTAGGCGTAAGGGTATTCTATCTGTTCTTCCATTGTTCAGCAGACCGGACAGCGGAGACAGTTGATATTGATCATTGTTGGGTTATTTATAGAACAGCAGCCCGATGTTTCTTGCAGAGCAGAACAGTTGTATGGATGAATCGATCTTATTTTGACCGTGGATCGATCTCCATCGCTGATGATGGTTGCGTGGACGTAGTTATTCTATAATAACACAAAGATGGTCAATTGAGGGCCCTGAGTTTGAACTCACGATCGATCGCTTAGTAAGCGAACGCGTAACCAAGTGGCTACGAAGACCCCCATCGGAAAGATGTCAGCATCAATTGATAGGAAATATTTCTACGCGTCTATCACAATTAATAAAATGTTATTTCTCATGAGATGGACAATTGAATAACTGTAAAATATCAAGCGTTATCTTAACAGTTAATGCCAAGTTTCGATAGGCCCGATTTACGGTTTCCCCAACACAGACTTCAAAATCGATGTACCTATGGAAATCCGCTTTGCAAATATGCATGCAAGTCGGGGATATTTTTGGTGTTGAGTACTTTTGTACTCGCTTGACGTTGTGCAGACCGGAATATGTTTCCCTAAGCGTACTTTTAAACTGAGAAGCCCGAAGAAAACGTTATTTTAGATACTAGAGGTGGATGAATTTTCGCGGTTCGAAAACTACGTAAACATGAGATGTGCAATAATTTCAGAGGAAAATGTAAAAAACAATGATGACAATTCTACTGTTCACATATTTTGGTAGTCCTAGGCATCATATCAAACGTAAAAGGACGTTCATCAAATTTATTCGTAACGAAGAACATAATCTATTACAAAAATTTTGATGAATCCTAGAATAATATTCGAAGTTATAAACAAGTGGATTGCATAATATAATTGCGAAGTTCTACGTCGAAAATATGCGGTCGTGTCCTAGATACAACCCCTTACAATTTTCGAGAAACTGACAGCGATAAGAATGCAGTGTAAACAATGCACTCTAAACTACTTCCACCTGAATTTCCAAGAGAAAATACTCAATGGGTAATTTTCTAGAGCGTTTTTCCGTGAAGCAATTTGATGTTGAATACCCTTTATAACACAAAGAGTATCATAATTAATGGGCAACCCTGGAGAACGGAGCAATTGATATCAATTTTTGACGTGGGACTACGTCTAACCGGTAGATATGGGGATAAAATGAAAATCTAAACACTGAGCATACAGGAAATAATGAAAGATTTCGAACGCTTATAACATGACCATTTCTTAATAGATCGTAATAAAGTTTGCATCAATTGATTGGAAGTGCCGAAGTGCTCGAGCCCGAGCTGGCAATGCTGCCCGTAACAATAAGAAAACCCACATTGTTCCTTGCCATCGTAGCGTTTTGGACATCAAACCGAAAGGTTTTTCGTTTTCGCATTTAGCGTTTTCGAAGGAGTTTACAGAAAATGCTTTCCCCGCCATTACCGAATGCAAGCTTTTTTCGGTCCTAAATACAATTTGCCTTTTCCGGCAGCAGTTTTTTACCATCAAGTGTTTACGCGCCTGCTGACGTAAATTTTTTCTTCTGCCCATGTCAGGATACGAGATGAGAAAGAAGGATTCTTCGCTGACTTTCAATCGTTGTAGCGGTCGCTTGTGGTTTCGCTGTTGACGGTGACCGTGGTGGCCACTTCCCCAGGCCTTTCTTCTGCTGCCCTACCTATTACGTGATGGTGCCTTGACACTGCCTGAGGTCTTTTCTTCGCTGCCCCCTGCCGTTGGTTGACGTTTTTCAGGAGTAACTCCCCTTGTTCTTTGGTTAGTGAGTGAAATTTTTTCTTCACCTAGGGAACAGCTAGATTAGGACGCCCAGTCGGCATAGATAGTGACAATTTTAAAACATTTCCGAAATTTCTCACTAGTGACTTACATTTACCAAACTTATATTATTGTGTTTTATTTCATGTGAATTTCCAGCAAGTGATTTCTCTGCAAGTGACTTTTCCTCAAGTGACTGTTATAAATATATTTACTTCAAGTGATTTTTTTTTATCCCATTTATTTATTTAAGGCTCATTAGCATTTTAGCTGTAACAGAGCCGAATTTTAATCGTGTACATGTCACATGGTTATCATATCTATAATTATCACATTACACAGTTGCCATTCGCCAGTATTCCTTCTATACCATTACATATGGTACATTCACACAGTAGCCATTTAGGCGTAAGGGTATTCTTTCTGTTCTTCCATTGTTCAGCAGACCGGACAGCGGAGACAGTTGATTGATCATTGTTGAGTTATTTATAGAACAGTAGCCCGATGTGTCTGGCAGAGCAGAGAAGTTGTATGGATGAATCGATCTTATTTCGACCGTGGATCGATCTCCATCGCTGATGATTGTTGCGTGGACGTAGCTATTCTGTAACAACACAAAGATGGTCAATGAGGGCCCTGAGTTTTGTCTTCAAGTGATTTCATCTAAAATGTTTCGCGGTGCTTGAAATATTAGCTGCGTTGGAATTGTTCCCTGTCGTTTTGTCCCCTGCCGTTATTGTCCCCCGCTGTCTATCGTTCATAGAGCTTAAACCCTTTTTTTTTGGTAGTGGCGCCTATATTGCCACTAACGATTTTATTTTTCCTCTTCTTTATCAATAAATTATCATTTCTAGTCTTATGTAGTAACTAGTTCTGATTTCTAGCAATATGCCTCATTTTGAGCGCATAAAATCAAAAACTATTCATTTTGTTTATTTGTTCAACTTCGACATAAAAAATCGTACAGATATAATAAATTACTAAGTCTAAGCCTAAACACATTATTTGATATACCAAAGTCAAACATGCTACAACAGACGTCCAACGGATTGTTCATACCATAGGTGGTGCGGTGATTTGATCGGCGAAGAAATTCTGATCGCCGCGTCACTCGAAGAGGAGCGTTGAAACGTAGTTTCGCTAATATGTCTGAACAATCGATGCGATCTGTCAAGACGTCAAAGACGAGTAATCGCTGAAGAAGCACTCGTCTACTTGCTAATGTTGGCAGGTCAATCAGCAAGTCCTATCGCTCCAGTTGAGGTGCCGAAGAGCATACCGAATAAAATGTTTTTGGACTCGCTCTATCCGATTTATGTGGACTACATGGAACGTTGCCCAAACTTGTACTCCGTATTCCAACACAGTACGCACCAATGTACAGCGTTTTCAAACAATATATATCTTCAAAGCATTTTGTGTTTCGTTTGATGAATCCTAACATGGAGTATGCCTTCGCAGTGACTGACGCAATGTGTTCCGTGAACCTTAGTTTACTGTCTACAAGGATTCCCAGATCCTTCACGATACTCGTACGCTTCAATCCTGTTGTGGCCATTTTATAATCGAAGACAATCGGTGTACGTGAGTGGCTGAATGAAATCACGCAACATTTGCTGACATTAACATCCATCCCGTTCTAAATGCTCCATTCCAAAATCGTGTCGGCGTCTTATTGCAACGCACAACAGTCTACTAACATTGAGACTATCGAAACATTTTAGATCGTCAGCATACATCGATTTTGGTAATTTCAGTGTTATGCATAGGTCGTTAATAAAGAGAACGAAGAGCAACGGCCCCAGGATACTACCTTGAGGGACTCCGGAATGTATCTGGAACGGGGCAGAATAGGCACCACCAACTTTCACTGAGGAACAGCGTCCAGTAAGGTACGATAGGATCCATCGTGTTAGCCACTCTGGAATTCCTATCCTCCTGAACTTCTCAACTGCTAGTATGTGTGGCACTCTGTCGAATGCTTTGGCGAAGTCAACATACACATGGTCGACTTGCTGCCGTTTCTCCATTTTATCTACCAGAGTCGATACGAAGCTTAGTAATTTGGTTGTAGTCGAGCGTTTTTCTATAAAACCATGTTGGTCGTCAGAGATCATGCATTTCGTAGACTGTAGTAGTAGACCTTCGCAGAACTTCGGTAAACAACTAAGAATGGAGATCCCACGATAGTTCTCTACATCGTTGATCGACCCCGACTTATGGATTGGTGTGATCGAGGCGGATTTCCATATAGTGGGAAAGAGCATCTCACAAAGAGAACGGTTGAACAGAAAGCTTGCTGGACAAGCAAGAGAACTCGCACACTGTTTGATGAAAAACGGTGGTAATTGATCTGGTCCAGGTCCTTTTGATCCGTCGATGGATTGCAGCTTAAGCAGGACTTCGTGTGCTATAAAATTAATTCGAGGCACGTTCACATCGAACTGCGGAATACTGTACAGGTAACTTTTAGTCAAAGGTGGTGAGTTATTACTTCACATACGTTGAAAGAAGGACGACAACAGATTCGCTGAGTTCTGCGACGTGATGGCAACAGTTCCCCGGTAGCGTATGTTTTGAGGTATAACTTTCGTCGTTTTTTAATCGTTCACGTAGTTCCAGAATGATTTCGGGTCCGCCTTCACATTATCTTCGATGCGATGAATGTAACCGCGAAAACATATTGCGTTCAGAGAGTTGTATTGGGTCTCAGCCTTACGCATTTCAGTTCTTCGTTGCTCACCCCTGCATTTGAAAAACCGTTTCATTGGCTCCTTTTGGAGCCATTTTAGTGTTAACGGCTCCTAATTTAGAGCAGCAAGAGCAAATTTTTTTATTTTTTTGTTAGGGTATTTTTTTATTTTATTGTTAGGGTGACCATTTCCATTTTAGGATGGTCCGAAAAATCCATTTTTTCGCATTTTTGCCGAAAATGACTTTTTTCAAAAATTCATAACTTATGAACCACTAGACCAATTCATTTGTTCGACATATCAAATTAAAGCCAATTAGCTACAGTTCCAGAAAATTTGAATTATGTTTTCGTTATTATTGATTGTATTTGTTTTTTATAATTTTCATGGTCTCGGGACCAAAGGCGCCAATCACCTGGTCTTTCTTGAAAAAATACTGTACCTGCAGGAAATTTGAATTCTGCTCTCGTTATTATTGCTTGCATTCGTTTTTTATTGTTTTCATAGTCTCGGGACCAAAGGCGTTATATTTTTTTATATTTTTCCTGGAAAGCTGAGGATTTTTCAAATAACATATCTCGAAACCAGGGAAGCGTTTTTTTTTCGTTTTTGAGTTATGACTTTTCGAAGTTAACCGATGATCCAAAAAATCATTTTTCTCTATTTTCCCAAAAATGACTTTCTTCAAAAATTTATTACTTTTGAACTACTGGACCGATTCAGATGATCGACGTATCAAACTAAAGCCTACTAGCTAGTCTTTTTTTTTAAATAACACACTTGCCAATTAATTGGATTATAGTCACATACATCCAGTTTAGTCGCATAGAAATATTGAACAAAAACCGAAAACATGTTTACTTTGAAAAAGCACTTAAAAACTTAAAAAGGAAAAATAACAGTTCTCGGGCATTTGGATATATTATGTGAAAAAACCTCAGCTTTCAGGAAAAAATATAAAAAAATATGGCGCGCGTGGTTCCGAAACGTTGTAAGCTATAAAAACAAATATAATCAATAATTACGAAAACAAAATCCTTTTTTTAATCAGAGTAATATTTTTTGAAACAAGACTAGCTTGTGGGTTATGGGGAAAAAATGATTTTCCGGACCATCGGATAACTTTGAAAAATCATAACTCAAAAACGAAAAAAAAACATATATCGACATATATTATGTGAAAAATCCTTAGCTTTCCAGAAAAAAATATAAAAAAATATAGCGCCTTTGGTCCCGAGACTATGAAAACAATAAAAAACGAATGCAATCAATAGTAACGAGAGCTGAATTCAAATTTCCTGCAATTACAGTAAAAAAGACCAGGTGATTGGCTTTAATTTGATATGTCGATCATCAGAATCGGTGTAGAAGTTCAAAAGTAATGAATTTTTGAAAAAAGGCATTTTTGGAAAAAAGAGGAAAAAGTTGATTTTTCGGACAACCTTAAAATGGAAATGGTCACCCTAATGAAAAAATAAAAATAAAAAAATACGAATCTAATGTTTTGCGATAAGGAACAAAACTATCAAGTTTCACGAAAATCTGAGAACCACCATATCGGTTTAGCATGGAATGGCTGCAAAGTTTTCCTGGTTGGAAATTAGAACTTTCATGATAGCCTACATCAAAGATCTCCCTTGTCCGCATGTTTAATCATTGCTTCGTTTATTATCTATCCATTCTGAATTGATTCGCGTTCACGAAGATATACTGTCAACCTTTATTAAAGTTTGAAGTGGGCGTAAAAGGAAGACACCCTATCAGATTGGCACGCCCGAAGGCAGTTTCCAATCGTGATTTTTAGGTTTTTAGAATGTTTAAAACACATAGTCCTAACTTGTACTCAACCACTTGTCTATAAATTTCCTGATATTTCCACAAAATCTCATCGTTATAATATTGCATTATTATCCGAGTTTTTGTTTAACCATTACAACCATTTGCGAAAGAATTTGTTCCTGTATTATATAACGGGTGTTAAATAAAAAATGAGAATTTTTTCAATACCTTTCAGTAACTCAAATAAAGAGCGTAAAATTTTCTTTCTCCAAGAAAATTGCTCTTTGGGCTCCCTAGAAACAGTAGGCGTGTTTGGTTTTGCTAGTTTGAATTTAGTCAAAGCAAAGATGGCGTCGAAACAGCACGTGCTCCACGAACGCATTGTACGGTTCTACGAAACGCATTTCCAGCAAGGAAAAAAGTTCACGGTGGCACATTTTCAGGAAGAAAATGTACCTGTCAGTACGGTATATCGTATCCTGGGTTCTCTGAACGTAGAGCAGAAGGTCTGAAGTGGTCGTCCGGTGACGATAATGACGAAGCAGAGGAAGACATCATTAAAGAAGCTGTTTGACAACAAGGACGCAACCAGCCTGCGTGACGCCGGTCGGAAATATGGCTGCTCCCACGTATTGATCCATCGGACCCTCAAGATGGAAGGAATCGTCTGCAGGAAGAAAACGAGGTCGCCGGAGTACACGGAGGAGCAGATTGAGACGGTTAAATCACAGTGTCGGTGGATGACCAAAAAATACCGCGGGACGTCTTTCGTTCTGGACGACGAAAGCTATTTTCCGCTGTCCAAAACGCATATTCCAGGAAATGATAATTACTACTCCAGCGACAAGTCATCCACACCGCCTGAAGTGAAAAACAAGTTCAAGCCAAGTTTGAAAAAAAGGTTATGTTGTACATCGCCATTTCCGACCGGGGCATTTCTATGCCTTGGTTTAAGCCGAGCGGTCTGGCAATCAATCAACAAATCTATCGAGAAGAGTGCCTCGATAAAATCCTGCTGCCGTTCCTGAACGAGCATCACGCGGATGGGAAGTACGTCTTCTGGCCGGACAAGGCGTCTTCCCATTACGCCAAGAAGACGCTGGCGTATCTTGAGGAGAAAAAGATACCGTTTGTGCCGAGAGATTGTAAACCAACAAACTTGCCCCAGTGCCGCCCAATAGAGGTTTTCTTTGGCTCACTCAGTGCCCTAGTGTATAAAAACAATTGGAGGGCCAAGGACACGAAGCAACTGACTACAAGAATCCGGAATTGTATCCGGAAAATGGACGTAAGTGCCGTACAACGTTCTTGTGAGAGCATCGCGACAAAGTTGCGTCGAACAGCAGACCACGGTCCTTACTCAAACATTCACTGACATTTCTTTGAAGAAAATACATTATGTTATTAATAAAAAATACTGAAATCGATGAAGAAGCCAACCTTCCTAATTTTCAGGATTTCCGAGACTCTTTGGCACGCTCCCTGATATCCTGACAATCACTCAATTTTCCCTGATTTTTATAAAATGATGGAAGAATTGAAACAGAATTGGAACGGAAACGATGAAAGGAATATTAGCGACCAAAAATTATGTACAGTTAAATAAAAACGATACAGGTTTCATTACATGTTCGCAGCAAATAACATCCAATGTACAAGAATTTCAGAAGTAAGAACGTGTAAGCATCTTTTTTTTTATTAAACTGTAATTATTATTAAAAAGTGTTTTATTTCTTGAAGAATATATATTACATTGTTTGTAAAGCAAGAAGTTGTAAGAATGATCCGTAAGACACGACAAATGAATTAGCAGGTACACCACATATGTTTAAAATCTTCATGTGCATCAGTTGAAACATGGTTACGTAAATCGTTACGACTTGCGCGTTTCATCTATGCATCGATTTTTTTTAAAGCAAATCGTGGCGGGTGATGAAAACAGGTCATTTTAAACAATCAGACTGACCCGGTCTTCACCTGAAAAAAAAATTATGATCTGGTTCAGGTGGTATTGGAGAGGAATTTTGTATCGTGAGCTTCTACCAAGCAACCAGTCGATACATTCCCTCAAATACTGCTCGCAACTGGGCAAATTAGCTTCCATAATTAGATAATGTTTAGAATTGTTAGGCTACCTGAAAGATTTCAGCACTTCCTGAATTGATTGCAAAACAACACTGTGCATATAAAATTCAAAAAATAATACTTTTGTTTTCTCAAAAATGGGTACGAACTTTCCGGACAACCCAATATGAGTTATCCTGATTTTCCCTGATTGTTTTCATTCTCCCTGATTTTTCAAAAAATAGTTCGCAACCCTGTTGAGAGTAGTGTTGTGAGATCTATTTTCTCTCAGTCGAGAATCTTACTTCGAGCCTGACAGATTTACATTTTGAGATATTATATGTAGAATATATTATTGCATATAAATCAAAAGCCGTATAAGAATATGTAATGTTCTTCTACGCACATATTGAACATTTGAATTGCATGCATTTGAAAAAAGTCTCGCGTTCCTGCATAATCTTTCGCGCTTGATCTCGTTTTGTGAAATGAACCACCATTAACTAACCCCAAAGCCTCTCTTTACCCAAAGAACAAATTCTGTGTCTGGTGGGATTGGGAAGGAATTCTGTGTTATGAGCAACTGCCAAGTAACCAGTCGACAAATTATCACAAGTACTGCTCGCAACTGGACAAAGGCAGCGATCCAGACCATACTTCCAGAATTAGATAATATGAGAGGCGTCGAATCCCGTCAGAGTAACTTTAAAGTCTTAACAACGCTACAAATTATTTTGGAGTCTGGATATTGCATACTACCCCAGATGCAGGTCCCGGCAAAATTCTGTTAGGGACCAGAACTTCTACTCTATGGACAGCATAAAAAATACCATGAAAAGTTTTCGACGAGAAAGCAAACATGTACTTGGAGGGTAGAATTTTTAGGCTGCGTGAAAGAGGGCTAGAAATTGTGGAGCAAAACTATGCATATAAAATTGAATAAATGTATGTTTGCCTATAAATATGACACTTTTGTTTTCTCAAAAATCGACACGAACTTTTCGAACAACCCAATATGACTTATCCTGATTTCTTCCTGATTTTCATTTCTATTCTTTCTGATTTTTTAAAAATATTGTTGGCAACTCTCGCCTTTAGTGCCTTTTGTCCCTCATCTCCGAATCTCAGAATTTTGGCGTACAATTACGTCTTCCGGGGTTACAAATTGAAAAACGAAAATCGTTCGCAAATGTCCAATTATTCAGTCATTTCATGATGGATTTATGACATTTTCAAACTTTTAAAATAAGCATGCAAGAGATCAACGTAATCAACTATGCGGTCGTGTCTCGGACACAACCTTCCTGTGACTTTTTTTTTCTTTGGTTTTACTTTTCGTTACAATGATGATAGTGCTGATTGAGAGACATCCAAATATTCCGTAGAACCATTTTCTATGTTCGAACTGTTGTAGTATAACGTGATCAATTCGAAATCAATTACTCAACGTTTCCCAAGTTAAAGTTGTGAAGTTTTTTGACGTGGGACTACGTCTAACCGGAATATATGGGGGGTAAAATGAAAACCTAAACACAGAACATGCAAAATGAAAGATTCCGAATGCTTATAACTCGAACATTTCTTACTGGATCGGAAAGATGTTTGCATCAATTGATAGGGAATATTTCTACGCGTCTATTGAAATTAATAAGTGTTGTTTTCCATTAGATAAACAATATAATAACTGTAAAATGTTAAGCGTTATCTTAACGTCCTAACTGCCTCGTTTCGATTGGTCCGATTTACGGTTTCCCCAACATAGGCATCAAAACTAAGCAACGTTGGGGAAATCGACATTGCAAATACATGAAAGTAGGGGGTCGTTCTTACCGAAATGTGTTGCCTAACACAGACTTCAAAACCAAGCAGCGTTGGAGAAATCGGCATCGCAAACACATGAAAGCAGAAGGAGTTTTTGTTCCCACCAAAATATGTTCCCTAACAGAGATTTCAAAACTAAGGTGCCTGGAGGAAATCGGCTTTGCAAATTCATGCAAGTCGGGGGTATTTTTGTTCCGACTGAAATGTGTTTCCCTAACACAGACTTCAAATCCATGGAGCGTGAGGAAATTGGCATTACAGATACTTGCAAGTATTTTTGTTCCGACTGAAGTAGACTTCAGAATTTTCAGAATGGTTTCAAGCAAACTCGCGGTTCGAGAAGTGCGTACACTTGAGAGATGCAAACTTCAGAGGCAAATGTAAAATAAAATAATCGTTTAATTATTTTTTCCGTTCACATATTTCGTCCGTAAAAGGACTGTCATTTAATTTACTTGTAATGAAGAACATAATCTATCACAATGCATGAATTGACCTTACATGTTCAATCTTTTTACTCACAAAGCAAATATATTGAATCCAACTGAATTCGGAAATTGTTTCATTCCATCAAGAATGTAATCAATACAAACAAGTGATTGCTAAGCTCCCACGTCAACCTTGCGGTTATATTATAGATAAAACCCACCCATTTTTTTGTGAATTAATTGGGCGTGCAAGTCAAAATCGAAACTCAGTGCGTTAAGCTCATCAAATCAAGCTAATTCGCGGTTCGAGTAGTACGTACACATGAGAGATGCAATAATTAACTGAGGGACATGTAAACTTTCATGATCGTTTGACAATTCTTCCGTTTACATCTTTTGGTAGTCCTAGGCATCATATCAAACGTGAAAGGACAGTCATCAAATTGACTTGTAACGAAAAATTGTATTTGTTCAAATTATTTACTTACAAAGCAAATACATATGTTGAAAAGTTGTTCCATGCAATCAATAATTTAATCAATACAAACAAATGATAACTAATCCAACGGTAGTCCCACGTCAACCCATTTTTTTTATGTTAGAAATAAAATAGTTAACACTAAACCTACCACGAGGGGTCAAATGACCCATTTTAAACTTTTAGTCTAAATTTTCTTGCAAATTACATTGTCACAACATAATTTGCCTATACTATTTTTCTTAAAACATACATCGAATCAATTTTTCAGTGTCCACTCATCTCTTGTTGTTTACTGAGAAATATATGTAATCTGCCCTAACTAACTAACTCGAATCCTTCAGGTTGTCAACGCATGGCATGTTATTAACACATGTTGTTTGATCTTTACCAATAAGTTTTCCTAAAACCTTTTTAATTCACTCAGCAATAATTTTTGTCACGATTTAACATACTTATGGAACGATAATCATTCAAGAATAAGCTGTTACCGCCCTTCTTAGGAATCTACGTTATTATCCAATCTGTAAAATATCTATGTGGTCATTTGTACTATTACTACTATTACTATTACTACTATTGTACCGTTTTGTCTCATATTCCGAACAATCTAAAATTCCGAACACTTCATTTTTAAATGTAAATTTACAACACTTTAATGTTTTAAATAATTTAATAATGAAAGCCCTGATATTCTTTGAGGTATAAGCTACATTTTAACATCATTTACAGGTATATAGCCTATGTAGCCTATAATTTAAAATATTGAACATTTGCAAAAAAGTGACAGTCAAAACCAAAGATAAAATGCTTGCGTTAGCAAATTGCGTAAAAACAAGCATCGTTAATCCTTCAGTTTTTGTAGTTCTTTAATTTTTTTTGTTTGCTTTTTTCATGTTAAGTGCTAGAAATGGTGAGAATCTACAATAAATGGATGAAAAAAATGATATTTTATGCAGAAATATTCATTAAAATTAGTATTGAAGTGGTGTTCGGAATTTGAATCAAGTTTCTTTGCATGATTCAAATTCCGAACACTTCATTTTAAACGTAAATTTACTGAACGTTATAAATAGTTTGATAATTAGAGTCTTGAAATTCTTTGGGTTTTGGGCTACATTTTCACATCATTTACAGGTATCGATACAGCCTATAATTTATAGTATTGAGCATTTGCAAAAAAGTGGCAGTCAAAACTAATGATAAAATGTTTGCTTTAGAAAATTTCGTAAAAGACAAGCATCGTTAATTTTCCAGTTTTTGCAGTTTTTCCAACTATTTTGTCTGATTTTTTCATATTAAGTGCTAGGAAAGGTAAGGGACTATAATAAATGGATGAGAAAAATTATATATTGTGCAGAAATATTCATTAAATTTAGTATTGAAGTAGTGTTCGGAATTTGAATCATACATAGGAACTTGATTGAAATTCCGATCACATTTTAAATGTGAATTTACTAAACTTTAATGTTATAAATAATTACATAATGAAAACCCTAACATTCTTTGGTTTATAAGCTTCATTTTGAAATTAATTTACAGGTATCGGTACTGCCTATAATTTATAATACTAAACATTTGCAAAACAAGTGACTATCGAAAACCAGTGATAAAATGTTTGCATTAGCAAATTCCGTAGAAAACAAGCATCGTGAATCTTTAAATTTTTGTAGTTAAAACTATTTTGTTTGCTGTTTATATGTTCGTTCGACAGGAATCTCGTTACGAATCTGCTATAAATTGTTTAAAAAATCTTTTATGTAGAAATCTGTATTAAAATTAGCGTTAGAGTAATGTTCGTACTTTGTATCAAGTTTCGACGTTTGAATCGAATTCCGAAAGAAAATGTTTGAACACACTATTTTCCGGCAAATACAGCGATAGTTCACAAATTTGAGTCCAAGGACAATCCAATTCTGGAGCAACAATATAAAAAGACCGTTTGTTAACAAATATTTGCGAGCTCTTTCCTTTCAAAACGCAGGTCGCAGGTGCAAACCAACGAGAGTAAAATTGATTTCCTTAGTCAGGTTTTCAACTAAAACCACAATAACAAAACCGAGGTCCTGAAGTGACAGGTCGAACTCGATTATATACTGATTCGATTATACAGCCATTCCATGCCAACCCGATATAGTGGTTCTCCGATTTCCGTGAGAAATGGTAGTTTTGTTGTTCATCGCAAAGTATCAGACCCGATTTTTTTTTTTTTTTTTTGTTAGGGTGACCATTTTCATTTTAGGGTGGTCCAAAAATTATTTTTTTAAATTTTTTCCCAAAAATGCATTTTTTTTGAAAAACCATAACTTTTGAACTACTGAACCGATTCAGATGATCAACATATAAAATTGAACCAGTGAGCTGGTCTTTTTTGAGAAAATACTACATCTACAAATTTGAAAAATTTGAATTTTATTTTCATAATACGTATTTGTTTTTTATAGTTTTCATGGCCTCGGGACCAAGGGCGCTATTTTTAATTTTTTAAATATGTTTTCTTGAAAGCTGAAAGCTTTTTTCTTGTTTACATAACATGTCTAAAAGTCAGAAATTTGTTTTTTTAATTTTGAATTATAATTTTTCAAAGTCAATCGATGGTCTAAAAATCATGTTTTCATTTTTTCCAAAAAATGACGGTTTTCAAAAATTCATAACTTTTTAACTACCTAACAGATTTGGATAAGCGACATATTAAATTGAAGTCAATGAGCTAGTCGTCCTTGAAAATATATTTAATTTGCAAAATATGTAATCCTATTCGCATAGATCTAGTCGCATAGGAATATCGAACGAAGAATAAATCATGTTAACTTTGAAAAATAATAAATTCAAAAACAATAAAAGAACACACCTCTGATTTTTGGATATGTTATGTAAAAATACTAAGCTTTCAAGCAAAAATTTAAAAATATATAGCGTCCTTGGCCCTTAATCCATGTAAACTAGAAAAAACGAACAAAATCGATAATTACGAAAACAAAATCCAATTTTCTTGTGAGTAAAATATTTTTCCGCAAGCTTTTTCGCTTTAATTCGATATATCGATCATCTGAATCGGTCCAGTAGTTCAAAAGTTATGATTTTTTTAAACAAATGCATTTTGGCTGTTCGGAATTTGAGACAGAAGTGTTCGGAATGTGAATCAGTGACATGGATGGTGTTCGGAATTTGAGACAAATGTGATCAATGTAATTTTTAGTTTTTCACCATGAAAATATATTTGTAAATCCATTTTTGTGAAGTCGAATGATAAAGAAGGCTAAATTGTATCCAAAAATCAAATTACTTTCGTGAAAAAGTACCATTTTGAGTAATGAGACAATGTTTAATGGCCATGAAAGCTTAAGTGTTCGGAATTTGAAACAAAACGGTATATTTCAATTGAATGAAATTTCAAAGACTCAAAGTGAGCTAAATATAATTCATAGTTGATGCCATCTGGTCTAGGAGATTTCTTTCGAGGACTCATTTCAGTTCTTCTCCATAAATTGGTTGCATGAATTCAATTCGCTTAACATCGTTAAAGGTCAATATATTTTTTTTTTTTTTTTTTTTTTCTTTATTATAGTGATTTTCAACACAATTCGGCTGGTTCGTCACTTTTACTTCCATTTTTGGAAGAATGTCGGGAGTGAGAATTGAACTCGTGATCTCTGCGTGAGAGGTATGGATGTTACCGCTACGCCAGATCGCCTCCACTGTATCAATATATCGAGTAGACAACTCTACACGAAACATCATTTGAAAATGTTTCAGTGTAATAATCAAGAACTTTTTGTTTCAAAATATTACTATCAGCAATAATTTGCAAGCATCTTCACCGTTTTACACTTTGAATAAATAAGCTTCCTCCATTTTGCTTCCCAAATGCTTTAAGCGATTCAATTCGATTTCGAAAAGCCTAGATTTTATTATTTTAATATCCACAAAAGTTTTTTGCCCATTACTCGTTTTATTAATCCATTCCATCTTCTTAGAATAAAAATAGCATTAGAAATTCTCCTGTTTAGTTCCAAACTTTCTTTTTTTTTAAATGTTACATTAACCATAGTAATTGAACTCCACCAAATTCTTCTATCGAACCATAATTGATCATTTTGGTTTAATTTTTCTCGTATTTCTTCGGTTTTCAACACAGAATTTTTGATCTGAAAAAGTGACAGGAAAAGCTGAAAATCCAAAACACTTTTCACTATATCGGCTGGGACATAGAATCTCCAACCTAATTTTGAGTCCCAATTTTTTGAAAGAAAGATCAATGATTTTGAATACGCCCCTCCAAAATCAGTCTTAATTTAAGTTGGTCATATAATAGTGAAAATTATGATTTTGGGTAGATTCCATCGTATGTACAAAGTTTCAATAAAATCGAAGAGGGCGTGGAATTGCTACATGTATGTACCGTTCTGAATCATATTTCGGACACTTTGTTATGATATCTTGAAATGCTTAATACACTGATGATATAACTATCAAATTAATATCACAATTGCTTCTTCAGAGTAATCCCTTGGTTTCACTATCATTTCACATGAGAACTACATTTGAATTATAACAGAATCGGCAGAAATCTTACAACACTACTCATTATCGTTTGTGTTTGACGTTTCCTTAGCGTGAGCACGTAAAATTTACCCGTTCATAAATATTTAAATTTATCCCGTGTTTCATCAGTTCTCATCATTGTTAACAGTTTACTGTGATTGATTGGTAAGTGTTTGTCAGTTGACTATAAAATATAATCAAGTGTAATGTAATTTTCGTCCAAAAAATTACAAAATAAAGAGTCCGAAATTTGATTTAGTGTCCGAAGATTGATTCTTATTCGCTTCATTTGAAAAGCATTTTATTCGATGATTTTTTTTATGTTTTCAATCAAATAGGTACCAAAGTAGAAAACTTAAAAACATATTGAATCAATTTATTAAAAATATCAACCAAATAATACCTGTGCACAAAGTTTAGATCTGTTTTCTGCATCATATGCCTTAATCGTCCGAAATGAATCATATACAACGGTACATTAGCAAGAAACTATTTTCCATACTAACAAATTCATTTAATGCTTAATTAATCCATGTCCGAAATTCAATTTTCATCACAAACTCACAGTCTGCAACAGGATGTCGTGAAAGGATCTGTGCTTTTGATGTCGTTTTGCTGCGGAAAAACATTTCATCTACAGCACACCCGTAAATTATACATTTCGAGGAAATGATTTGTGCTGAATTTTGAATTGAACTAATCAAGTCTTGAGCCGAAGACGCACGAGGCGGAATGCGAAAACTCCTGCGAGCTGGGAACTGGATCCATATTCGCCGAGAAGAACATGAAATTGTTTACAATACCTATCGAATTACACCGCATTTCATAAATCTTGGAACTCTTCAATAAAAAAATTCAAGATTTATCTGATTTTTTTACTTTTGATAAATGACAATAAATGCATGATGATTTCTCGAGCCGAACACTTTGTGTGAAACATTCAGATATATTCAAACGACAATGCGTCGAATCGATTCGCGTGTATAGTGAATATGTCATCTCAGCACGAGCATGTTATCTCGGGGGACATTTCAAGCAAAGTTCGTGGAATATTGATATTCATGGAATATGTTAACTCAGCTCAGATGGAATTTAACCCATCCAAACATTTTTTTTTCCTGACAGGCTCATAATAAGCTCATAATCAAAAGTGTGCGAGGTACATATTCAGTTGAGTATCGATCTGTTTTGGGAAGCGTTTAATTTCTGTGCAGCCCTCGGACCAGAGGGATGATAAATGGTCACTTTCAGGCTACGACGTTTGATGTTCCCTGAAATCACGTGATGCCAGAATCCAGACGACGGCTTCACATCCATTCACCGAGTTTCTTTCTTTGAAAAACCATCGCACCGAGAAAATAAAGCGCCATGAATGGAACAGCTTTTCCGCATTTATTTCTCATATCACGTCAAATTATCAGCACCAATGGGCTGGAAAACAAGCCATTTCGGCGTGGTGTATGAGGAAAAAAAATGAAGGGAGACGATGGAGTGACGCTATTGCTTTCCAACTGACCATTTGTCTTGTTCTAATAGATGAGATTTTTCCTCCTGAACTCATCTGCTCGTGAGTCTTAGGAAATTCACCGACATATGTGTTGGTCCTTTCCGAAATGAGACGACTCCATGTCACTGCCAATGAAATATTATAGCCACAACAAAACGCCCCAGCATCAAATCTCTGCTTGAACAAAAAAACGAGCTCGTTTCAATATTATAATCACTTCTGCAATCGCTTTGTTTACAGAATTGTGCGACCGAACTGAATCACACTGCAAACATGAAATGCAAACAGCGATTAATTAAAACAAACCCAATTATTCAAAAACAGTGACAAATCATTCAATGATGCGAGCATCGATTAACGGGACTTTTTTCCGCTCCCACCCAACGACTCCGAATCGTTCGGGTGATATGTGTTGCCTAGGATGCAATTTCGCCAATTTATTGAAAATATGTTTAACCCACATACAGATGATGGTTTCAGTATTGAAAAAAAAACACATAAGAGCTTTTTTTCAAGAGCGGTATCAGCCGCATTTCACAACCTTTTCAATACAACAAAAAGTGAACATTCGGAGTGCGGAGGTTGAATAGTGCTATGGTTTAATTAATTTTTACAAAACGTATAGTATCTGCCAATTAATTATTATTATTGCCACCGGAATAAAAGAATTACCGTCAATATTTACACATAATGAAAATACAGCAAATAGATGGATAGATGAACTCATTGTAAGGGTTGCGAAATGTCCACGCTTATCAATGGTGAGAGCAGAGTGATCGTTTTTTCGATTATTTTTTTATTGTCCCGTCTTTTCATCAATTTATGCCGTATTTTGAGTGTGTAGAAAACTCTATTCCTTTGTCATTATTTTCAATTAATCTTCAACATGGAAGCTTGAATGGATGCTTATAATTTTTTTCATATCCACACGGTACGAGAAGAACAATTGACGTTTTTTAATTTGGTCGTGCATTCTTAATTTTTTTAAGCGTGGTAAAAAACGTTTCCTTTCTCTTGGCGATTTATCAGTCACTAAAATTTTATTGTTTTTTTTAGAATTCTTTCAAAACGAAGATGTATTTCTGAATAGTGAGGTGTAAACTGTTGTAAGATATCCTAAACTAAGGTCTGGAAGACACAATAATGCATATGGATTGTATTGATGTCCATTTCTGAATAGCCAGAAATTCAATATAACGGATACAATGTAACAATGATTTAAATGATTATATCATGATCAAAGAAATTAAATTATTATCAATAATATTATTAGGGATATCATCTGTTAAAAATCAGAACACTTTTCACAGCTACAATTATGATCGAACCATTATCATTCTTTAAGATACAAATAAATATAAACACGTTGTATGTGATCTTCACTTCGAGAGACCAAAATTCTCAATTATACTACATGGGCTGAAAAGTCGGAAGATTTTTTGATGAAAACAATTGTTTTTTTGGACAAAGTTGTATTTATTCCTCAGCATAGTTTCATTCGGAGGCAATACACTTGGTATAGCGAGTTTACAACATTTCGATTCCCTTTCTGTAGTAAGAAACGTCTAAGTCTTCGAAATATGCCTCAGTGTCACTCTGCAGACTGTCTATTGGACTCAGGAGTGTGGTAATGGTTCCACGTTTCATCCATTGTCACAAAACGTCGAAAGAAGTCCACTCGATTACGATTCAATAACGTCAAATCGGCTGTTGAATCATCGACACGCCACTGTTTTTGGTCGACGGTTAGCACCGATAGCTTTTTCATGTCCAAAATGTCATGCAAAATGATTCCCACTCGTTCTTTTGAAATACCTACGACCTCAGCTAACTCGTGTAACTTCACTTTATGATCGTTCAAAACGAGTCGATGCACTTGTTTTATGATTTCTGGATTCGTAGCCTCTTTTGGTCTTCCAGAGTGAGGTGCATTAGCGCTGCTTGTACGGCTCATTTTGAATTCACTAATACCACCGATAAACTGTTGTTCTCGAAGGAGCAGAAGTGGAATAACATTTCGTCAACCACTGCATTAGTTGTTCAGGAGTTTTTCCCATCAAAAAACAATGTTTGATCAAAATGCGATATTCCTTTTTTTTCATTTTCCATGCGAATGCTCAGCTAGGTGACAACTGTAGTTTGTGGACAAATAAACGAAATGTCATAAAACTTACCACATAAGCTAGTGACAGATGAACCTCTCGAAATGAATCTTGTTCATTTTTTAGTGGCGCCATCACTTGAAAAATCCCGGGACTATTCAGCTTATATAGTATTTATTGCAGATATTCCTGAGACGGTTCATTCGGTGAAAAAATTCTGAGCATGCCAGTAGTATGCACAACAATCTGGGCCATCTAGATTGAACTTCTTTTCATCCGTAAATACCGTTCTGAATCATATTTCGGACACTTTGTTCTAATATCAAATTTTTAATGCACTGATGATAAAACTATAAAATTAATATCACAATTGCTTCTTTAGAGTAATCCCTTGGTTTCACTATCATTTCATATGAGAACTACATTTGAATTATAACATAATCGGCAAAAATCTGACAACACTACTCATTATTGTTTGTATTTGACGTTTGCTTCGCGTAACACATAGAATTTACCCGTTCAAAAATATTTAAATTTCTCCCGTTTTTCATCAGTTCTCATATTCGTTAACAGCTTACTGTGATTACGTGGTAAGTGTTTCGCATTTGACTGTAAAATATAATCAAGTGTTATTTAATTTTCGTCTAAAAAATTACAAAATAAAGAGTCCGAAATTTGAATTCAATCTGTCCGAAATTTGATTTTTATTCGCTTCATTTGAAAAGCATTTTATTCGATGATTTTTGTATGTTTTCAATCAAATATGTACCAAAGTAGAAAGCTTAAGAGCATATTGAACCAATTTATCGAAAATATCAACCAAATAATACCTGTGCATAAAGCTTAGATCGGTTTTCTGCATCATATGCCTTAAGCGTCCGAAATATGATTCAGAACGGTACAATATTATCTCATTCACTTCATCATGCCATATGCTTTTTGGCGAAATTCAATACAGTCTGAATATGTGTTGAAGTAAGATTCGGTTTCTCGACCTTTTTAGTGTACAGTAATGCGGGCAAAGGTGCGCACCTAACTGTTGTTGTCCAAATAACTCTTGAAATAAAAGCAAATAAAATTCCGTTTGCTTACCAAATTGTAACTATATGTATTACCTACGAAACGTAGTACAAGCATTTCTCGAGTTGTGTTTGTAATTGGACAAATACCTATTTTAATACAAAAAGACAAATGCGCACCTTTGCCCCATAGTGGGGGCAAAGGTGCGCACCGTACGGGGCAAAGGTGCGCACTTATTGAATTGAACTTCTGAGATAACTTATACCAAAAATCAATGCTTTATCATCAGAAGCGGGAGAAGCATCATTATTAGAGAGTGTAGGCACCGTCCAGTAGGCAGAAGGGGAGTGTTCTATGATTTTTTTATGGGGGAGTAGAGTGGATGTTATGATCGAACATACTACGTGGAAATTTTTGGGAGGGAGTAGACTGACAATATAAGTTATTCGAAAATGTCCAACATTTGAAACAGAATTCGTTTTTATTAATAAACTAGCTGACGCGGCGAACTTCGTCCTACCCACAATTGATATATTGATATAAATAATTTCGAACGCTCAAGTTCTCACAGAAATTATTTTTATGTACGTAATCTATACTCGCGGTATATAATTTCTTTTTTGACATATAAACCTGATGCAGACTAAGACGCATCAGTCCTGATACTAGCTGTTTAAATCCGTTTCTCCGCTCTTGAGTTAAATAATGAGGAACGGACATCATTTTTATTTATATAGATCAAGTTTATAAATACATAGTTACCTTCACTTGATTTATTTGAAACTCATTGTTGAAAAAACAATATTTATTTGAAGTTTTTTTGTGAAAACATAAACATGAACGAAACATAACCGTTATTGAATTGAATGCATGGTGAAAATAAAAACATTTTTCATTTGAAATTGATTTCGAATTACTTTTTAGCAATTGTTTATTTTCATTCCTCATCTTGGATTTCGGTTCTGAGGATTCCGACGCTTTGCCTTGGAGCGCTGATGCTTCGTTGTACTGTTGTGGGGTTCGAAGAGACAGACGATGATTCCTCATGAAACTAGAATCAAAATCTCTTACTGCCTGTTTGCAACTTGGTTGAATTCGTGCTGGAGGTTGTTGGCTTCCGCAAAATCAAACGCCAGACGCTGTAAATCTTTGAGAGTCATACCATAAAAAGCTTTGTCCAGTGCCCTGCAGTGGTCCGCCAGATCCTCAGACTGCTCACTCGTAAACACCTGTCTGAACCGCCCTAGGTACTCGCTGGTACATTCCAGCAGAAGTAGAAATGTCAATTAAAGAAGATTCGAATCTCAAATCACTTTCTGATATGAGCCTCTTCCTCAGAGCTGATTCAGAAATATCGAGGTCTGCCGCAATCCGACGTTTCAAGAATCCCTCCCAAAGCCTCTGTCTGGGCATTTGAGCATTTCTGAAGTCCATTTCTTCAAATCAGTTTCCTTCTTGTGAGTCCCGTTAAAAATGTGGTTGAAAACATTTCAGAATTTTTTTCAGAGCAAAACTCTGGTGCGAACTTTCGCACCACAGCCACTGCGCACCTTTGCCCCGCAAGCAATGTTTGAACTAATCGAATTTCTAAAAAAAGCTCTTGATTTTTTCCACAAAAACGAATACGCACTATCATCTACTATAGAATGAAGGTTTGCAGTGTAGTTTCGAACTTTCCAGTTATTTGAGGTAAGTAAATCGTCATCTCCAAAACTGAAAAAATTAGATCAAAACATCGCAAAACTCTTTTTACCTCAATATTTTTTGCCACTTTCATGAAATGTATCTTTTTTTTATATGTGTGAGCTGCTGGTGTAATAATGTATCAAACGACTACACTGTTGTAGAAATTTTATGTTCTTTTGCTTCAAAATGGCCAATGCGCACTTTTGCCCCGCACTACTCTACTTGAAGTAACCAGATTCCCACAATATCTGTGCAATGCGCTTATTGATAATCGAAAGTCCAAATTCCTCCTTAATCTCCGATTCATTGAACTTTCCAGTTCCGGCCAGCTCTAGTTTCCTTCTTAACGGCATATTTTTCAACTTTCTTCGATGTTTCGGATCTGTTTACTCTCCTACCTATTTCCCGGTTACTCATGCCAGTTCTCTTCAGTAAACGAACTACTCTTTATCTGATTCACTCAAGCATTTTTTTTCGGCATTTTTTACCTCAGATCAATAAATTGCCAGCACCAACAAATTGCCAACAACAACAAAACAGAAATGACAGTTTGCCAAGTTTTATGGTGTGAAGTGCGCCAGTCGCTTATATTAAATCGTGTGCGTTTAAACGAATTTTCCTCCTACAAATGAAATTTTGCCTCCTATCAAAGGTATACGCAGTTTTCAAATCAAATGACTGTTCTAATTATACACCCGACGACCAATCGAATATAGTTTCGAAACCAGATTTGTGATCGCTTGTTTGAGGACTTCGAACAAAAATTAGCTTGCGTTTAAACGAATTTTCCTCACTGTATTAATCCGTTCCGTCCAACCAATTCTGCTTTCCACATATATCCAGTTCACCTGCATTTTATATTCGTTCCCAAGTATTAGGTGTACCGGTAAGTTTCTTCGGGTTTACAACAGATGGCATAATTTGTCGAATTTCTTACCAACGAGAGTGTTTTTGCGGGGAGTGTTACTTTATTACTTCAATATGAAGAAAAAAGCTGCAGAAAGTCATCGCATTTTGGTGGAAGTTTATGGTGAGCATGCCCCAACTGAGCGAACGTGTCAGACGTGGTTTGCACGGTTTTAAAGTGGTAATTTTGACTTGGAAGACGAAGAACGTTCCGAAATGCCAAAAAAGCAATTGGAGGCTTTACTCCATCAAGATCCGTCACAATCGCAACAAGAACTTGCAGATACACTCGGAGTAGCTCAGCAAACCATATCCGATCGTTTAAAAGCAATGGAAATAATCCGAAAGGCAGGACATTGGGTGCCGTATGAAAGAAAGAAGCCACGAGACGTCGAATGCCGTTTTTTCACGTGCAAAGAACTGCTCCAACGGCATGAAGGAAGGGTTTTTTGCATCGAATCGTTACTGACGATCAAAAGTGCGTCCATTACGACAATCCTAAACGTCGGGCAACGTATGGATACCCCGGCTATGCATCAACATCGACGGTCGCGCGGATTATTCGCGGCCAGAAGATTGTGCTGTCTATTTGGTGGGACCAGTTGGGTGTGGTGTACTATGAGCTGCTAAAACCGAATGAAACCATTACGAGGGACCTCTACCGACGACAATTGATGCGTTTGAGCCGTGCACTGAAGGAAAAACAGCCACAATACGAGCAAAGACACGATAAAATTATTTTGCAGCACGACAATGCTCGGCCGCATGTCGCGAAACCGGTCAAAACATACTTGGAAACGCTGAAATGGGAGGTTCTATCTCACCCGCCATATTCTCCAGGCATTGCTCCGTCCGATTACTACCTTTTTCGATCGATGCTACATGGTCTGGATTATCAGCACTTCTCCACTTTTGATGAAGTCAAAGCAAACAGTTAGTGGTGGGTAAGAGAAAACTTTGTAAACTCTTTTGAAACGCTGCGGTGAGAACCTTCCTTGTCGGACCACCAAAGCGGAGTGAATGCTCCTCGTCCTTCCTTATAGAAACTTTAAAGTTTTGCAGTTCATACGTCTTTAGCCCTGAGAAGGGCCCTTGTGGAAAGGAAACTACTCCATTACTCCTCCTTCACCTTCGCCTTCACAAGATAATCCATTCCCGCTCGACGCTCGCCGGCAACGATGTGGCTCTGATGATCACCAAACGAGAAGTGGAAAGGAATGCTCCTTGCAGCTAGATCTCGCGTTTTATCATATTTCATTGCACAATCCTGTATTCTTATTTCTAAAGAGTGCAGATGCACTGGCTGTGAGAGTAAAGATTGCTTTGGGAATCGACCATTTTTTTTTAAATTTTTCAATAGTTTGATAATTAGTTTCATGATAGGTATTATAACCTTCAATGTAATAAATTGTTATGGAGTGCCGAATCGATTGGCGCAAAAATCTCATAAATCTGTCGAGAAATGACTGAGGAGCAATAAGCGATTGAAATTGGACAATTTTCTCGATGTGATAGATTTTCGTTTTCCAATTTGTACCCCCAATAGGTTCCCGAAAGACGTAATCCTACGTCAAAAATATAGGTGTCTTGGGCATGACCTGGGATTACGAAATCATGTTATTCAATCTGTGTGTTTATCACTTCGAATATTATTTTAGATTGCATCCAAATTATTGGAAATAGAAAATTTCAATGGTGTGGAAAGAGCCGGTGGTTTTGTAGGATCGGTTGAAGATGGTCGAATCATGGTTCATTCTTTCCCTTCCAAGAACAATACGATGAACACGAGCATTTTCTTCTTGATGTTATTTATTCGCCAGTTATCGTTGCAGTCTATTTTCAGTTGACATGCCCACGGCAATTGGCGGTTATATGTTTGTAATAAACAAAACACTGAAACCGTCCAATGGTAACCGTATCTATCTACAATTGGTTTGTGGTTTGGAGTTATCAATTTTTCAAGCTATGTGACTGCTTTTGAATATGCACCCGTTACTTACCGGTAAGGAAATGTATTTTTTTTTAATTTAAGTGAATTCTAAACAAAGTACACCTTATTGCAAATGAATGAGGCCCTCAATTTGATTCGCTCTCATTATAGCAATAAGTGAGTCAAATCGTAAATGTCATAAATAATAATGAACTCTTTCAAAAACTGACACAAGCACCACTGGATAAATTTCCGAATATCTCCTCTTAACATATATTCCGAAGAACTGATCATTTCTTGAGACCGCCCCGGACACGTCAAGCCCATTTCTCAGCACAGTTTTGCGGTGTTATCGTCACAAAACAACCTTTCTCAGCTTGCGCTTCACTTTCCTTCCATCCCATAACTCTTCCACCTGTCCCTCCCAGCTAGTCTCATCAGTTGCTCAGTCTATGAATGGAAGTAAGAAAAAAAAACACCCTCGGAAATTCACCGAGTCCAGTCTTGTGGAAACGTGCAGAACTGGGAAAACTTTTTCCATGTGGGCTGCAATCGTTCCCACCTAGGGAAGGGTGGAAAATTGAATTTGTTGAAATAGCAAAGGTTTCGTGCCGTAGTGTCATCTTTAAGGATTTGAGCCTCTTCGGTTTCTTGATTCCGAACCGTCTTCCCCTGATGACCGTTTTTATTGCGATAGAGTGCCGTTTTGCCAGACCCGTGAATGATTCTGCCGAAAAAGCACGAGAACTTTTGCCTTCTTGACGCTGCTGCACCTTGATAAAGAAATCGTTAAAAGTTATCGGGCCGAGAGAACTAGAGAGAGAGAGAGAGAGATTGCATGAGATGAAATTAAATTGTCCTATCGGATTCACAAGCTAGGATTTTCAGTTCGTTGGACTTTCTGAAAAAGAGATGCAAGTTTTCAATAACTATCTGAACTGTGACATTTGAATTGTTTCCATGTGATTTCCTATGTTCGAATATCCGATCCTGGATTCCAGATTCCAGATTCCAATTGACAGAATCAGTTACCTTGGCAAAAATTTTTTCTGTGCCAGATCCATTTTTACCTTATATAACGAGAATATGAAACTGACGATGATAGATTAACTGGCACAACTTAGAGTAACTCTTCCTATGCTTTTAAATGATTATCTAGACGAATTTGTGCTTCCTAGAGGACATATTTTTAAAATTCAATCCGAATCCCGTCCGAATCCCGATCCCTGTTAGTCAACAAAAAATAGTTGATTTATCACGTCGTGTTCCGTAGTGTACAACTCGAAAGCCGAAACGAAATTAGAGTCATGGAATGCATGAGGTTTCGGCATCGTGTGACTGATAGTGTGTATGGTTCATATCAGATTTACCCGACAGCAGTTTCGCAAAATATGTTGGATTGTGAGTTATTTCACTTCAAAGCGTTGGACAGAGTTTTCTGTGCTTATGTATGTATGTATGCTTTGCATACATTCTATTTTGGGAGTCAGATTTACATCAATCGACGGGAACGACCGAACGGATTTTTATTTTGGCTCACATTTCTGGCAAACGTCGTGCTCGACTGAGTTTGCGCCTCTAGAGTTTCTCTAGTTGTGTTTTTTGTTGTTGTTGTGATTGTTCAGGATTTCACAAAATTCGTCTTCTGCTGGAAAGCGCGCGACGCAGACCTCATCATCATATCACGGGGGCACAATGTGTCCAAAGGCCATGGATAGCATATTTTTTCATGTTCAAAGTCGAAACAATGTGATAGAGGAGCATGCAGTTGGAACGCATTTCACGTGTGTGGAATTTTATTACTCGTTCTTTGAATACTTTTTGTTTTGTACTTCAGCGCAAGAAAGATGCTTCACCCGATTCTATTTGTTTTTCTCATAACATTAGTTTGAATACTGTTAACAATTTCTCACCACATAAATCAAACGCCGATCAAAGCACCATCAACACATCAAGACGGCTCCTATGCAGTAGAGAAATCCAGAATTGGGAATAACGAGCAGGGCTGAGCATTTCAAAATCATCCACTGAAAGGTACTTGAGCTGAAGAGGCTACGTGAGAGGGCAGTCAAAGGGTCGGCGGCACAAGCTGAACCCTGAACCCGTTTCGAGAGATATCATCACGTCAAAGTGTCCCGAAGAAAACTCCCCGCCACAATCACGGGGACACGCGTCGCCCTGCTGATGCTGCTCGGATTTAACATGGTGGTCTGGTTCGTGGTCGTTAATTGTGTGACGATTGGGAAATGTATGAGATTACATCATTCTGGGTGGTAAATTTGGCGGTTTGTTCCTTTGTGGGACCGATGAGAGTGGCGGAATGTATCAGGCGCGCTAGTTGCACGTACCAATTTCCAACCAGAGAGGAACATGATTGTGCGTAGATCTGGTTAAGGCTCTTGGGAAATAAATCCAATCTCGAGTGCTCGCTGCGACCGACTTGAAAGGCTGTTGATAAAGGCATAAATCAAAACTATTGGAGAATCTACTGTTGTATAGTTTTCCGCTCTGAGGGCAATCTGGTGTGTGGAAAGTGATGATTTATGCAAGTCATTGGAGTTTAAGTAGTTGTAAATAGTGTACTTAGGGAGTTGAGCACTCCAAAATGAGAGCCATCCTGCCGACGAGGTTGGCTGGATTGAGCAGTTAAGGTCACTAAAAGTATAATGCTTTCATATCTTAACCATTTTGTATCAATGCATAACCGTAATATCAACAGGAATTAAAGTTCATTTTTTTTGGGAGAGTCCAGGATTGTTGTGGATTGCTCGGATCACCTTTGATCGTAGATTCCGGTCATACGTTCCACCTCGTCACACAAACTGATTGAGTCTGATACTGTCATTTACAAGCAAAATACATGTAATGTATGGTTTATTTTGTTAATGTATACTCAATTTCGATACCAAAATTAAATAATTTTTTCGTAGTTTTAAAGCAAAGTTATATATTTTCAATTTAATGTATTTTTTTTTATTGCGTGTAATTTTAATAGACTCTTGACGTAGAACTACGTCTTTCAGTAAAGGTGCCAAATCAGAAAACATGTGACGTATTTATGAAATAAAGTTAACGTTAATAACTATTTTTTGCCGCCAACGGATTCTGGCGATTCACATACCAAACGAATCGGAAATTCCTCAAAATTTGTTTGATATGCTATACATTACAATCCCATGGTGTGTAAATGGTTAAAATTCATGAAAACTATAAGCGTTTCCATTTTCCCGTACATTTGTTCTGTCCATTTGTGTGCATTCCCGAACAGAGCTGGCAATAACGGGCAACTTATCGACGAGCAACGAAGGGGAAATCGTAAGATTTCATGTCTCCGTGAACAAAGAAAAAGAAGAAGAACGGAGGGGAATATTTGCCTAGAGTATTAACAGTGGATCTCGCTGAGGCAAACCACGGCGCTTTTGGATCTCGGACTGGAACGTCACCCTCTGGCGCCTTGGAAGTTTGCAGATTTTACCTGTTTTTTCACACCTAAAAAACTAACTTTTGCTTCTAGCAGCCTTTCTGAAGGCTAAGTTAGTCCTCAATATAGTTTTAGTTTACAGATTTGCTGCAGCAGACGACATCCGTTTATTTCGACCGCAGTGAGCGGTGCTTACCGGCGTGCCGGAAAAGCGCGCGCTTTTCGGCGTCACCAACGCCACGCCCCCTTTTTTCTTTTGGGCAGTGTTGGCAGTTTATTTGTAGCGATTAGTGATTTTAAATATAAAAAATATAATTTAAAAAGAAGACGTGCGCTTACGGACAGTGAAGTGACTGGTGAAAACAATTTCAAAAGCTTATTCGTGATATTGGTGGTTTTACAAGTGCTCTGGTTAAAAAAGTGTGAATTTCTGGGCACATATCCCTAAGTGTAAAGCCCCCATAAATATTATATAGTGTTTTAACCCGAAGAAAACCCCAGTCATCGGCTATACCTAGGGTGTAGCCAGACAACAGCATGGCTTCAAGTAGCTCCATGTAGCGTACATGTTTGTAGCGAGCTACAAACATGTACGAGGGTAAACCTACCCAACGTACCGCTCCAAGGTGGGCCGACCCGCTAAACGGAAATCTTCAAATCCTGCTACTTCGTGCAACAGGAGAAAAAGTAATCCCGACTAATCCGTTCGTAGTAAGTAAGACGATCGCCAACGCTGTAGGCAAAAAATATTACACAGCGCGACCGCAACGAGACGACAAGAAGAGGACTCAATATATCCTTACGGCCAAGGATGAGGATATCATCGGTAAGCTCCTTTTAATTAATCAACTGATTGACGAAACCCCTATTGAAGTGATTTACCACCCAACCCTTAACCAACGCAAATGTGTTGTTACTTGCCGTGATGTCATGGACATCAAGGAATCCGAACTGGTTACAGAGCTTTCCGATCAAGGTGTGATCGATGTCAAGCGCATCAACAGGAAAAAGAATAATATTGTTGTGCCAACTGCCACTCTCATTTTAACTATTCGTAGAACTGTTGTTCCAGACTTCATTAATTTCGGATTTATTCGGGCTGGGACTAGAACTTTCTATCCCAACCCAATGCAATGCTTTAAATGCTACAAATTTGGGCATACAAGCAAACGATGCAAACGCGATAACCCGCTTTGCAGAAATTGCGGTCAAGAACATCCAGAACAAAAGGATGGAACTAAAACCTGCAACGCTTCAGCATTTTGCGTGAATTGCCAAGGGGACCATTCCTCTTCGAACAGGAAATGCCCTGTATGGCAATGCGAAAATAATATTACTAAAATCCGAGTCGACTATGGTATCTCCTATAAAGAGGCAAAGGACAAGTACAATGGACAAATTAATGGACCAACATATGCAAGTGTCTTGCAAGACAGACTCTCCAACTTGCAAAAATCAGTAACCAGCTGCAACTGTAAATGCAACTGCGCTGCAACTGCCTCGGCCGTTTCGGCCTCTTCCAGCCGCGAAAGCACCCCTTCAATTGATACTACACTCGACACTACCATGACAGATTCGACAACTGATAGTTCAACAGCTGAATCTGAGAGCGAATCAGTCATCTCCATGGATACTTCCGATGTTCCAAACAAAAATAAAAATAAAAGAAAGATTGCGAAAGGCTCATCTTCAGATTCAGATCAAAAATCCGAAGATGAAACCCTAACTAATAAAGACAAGAAAAGAACAAGAAATGAACAAAAACAGACACCAACAACAAATAACAATACAACCCCAACAGAAAACAACAACAACAAAACTCATCAAACAAAAAACAACAATAACAACAACAGCAACGCACATTCAACAAAAAACAACACAAACACTCCAAAAACCTCTACACCAAACAAGAACGACACCAACACCCCGAAGAAAGCTTCTCTTCCCAAGGGTAAAAGATCATCGAACTAATCCTCTTTGGATAGTTCAAGCATACACACAATTAAGACTTAGCAATTAGAGTTAAAAACACCAACACATTCACTCCAATACAGAAATTCGGGATACAATGGAACATCAGAAGTATCCGACAAAATATTTTAGAACTAAAAATTCTTATTTCGAGCTCTAATCCCACAGTCATAGCCCTTCAAGAAACTATGACACCAAAAAATTTCAACAAACACTTCATCCCAAAGTACATCACATACTTCAAAGAGGGTCCCAACCCCTCTAAACACGGAGTTGCAATCGCAATCAAGGATGGCACTCCACATGATCTTCTGGCAATTACCACCGACCTTCAGGCAGTGGTAGTACGCATTAAACACCCCTTTCCAATCACTGTCGTCAGCATCTACATCACTAATAATTCTAATCCGGCCACTCTACGAGGCCAACTGGACCATCTGTTCTCCCAACTTCCCGCCCCAATCATACTTATGGGTGATTTCAACGCCCACTCATACGCCTGGGGAGGCGCATACCTCGATCAAAAAGGATCTATAATCGAAGATTTTATCTCCGACCATTCCCTACTCCTTCTAAACAACGGCCAACACACCAGAATTCATCATACTGGTACTACTTCGGCCATCGATCTTACTATGGTATCACACAAACTCTCTTCAAAACTTTCTTGGAACATTCACGATGATACTTGCGGCAGCGATCATTTTCCAATTCTCATCTCCTTCGGCCAATCTTCTCCAGAGTTTCCAACAAGGCCAAGATGGAAATTTGAATATGCTGACTGGGCTGGCTATCAATTTGATATTGAAAACCGCCTTTCCGCTAAACAAGACTGGACAGCCGAAGAATTCTCCAAAGTTGTCCTTGAGGTTGCAATGTTGCACATCCCTAGAACCAGTGGCATCCCTGGCAGGAAATGCGTCCCATGGTGGTCGCCTGAGGTGAAGGCAGCGATCAAAGGTCGACGTAAGGCCTTGCGCAAACTAAGAAAGGCCCATCCGGATAACCCCCATAAGCCCACTCTGCTCACAGAGTTCCAAAGGGCTCGCAACGAAGCTCGAACTGCCATTAATTCAGCCAAACATAATAGTTGGGCTAAATTCGTCAGCGAAATTAACCCTAACACGTCGACAAAGGAGTTATGGAGTAAGATTGGTCGGCTTCATGGCAAGAAAAGAAGCAAAGAGTATAATCTTCTTATTAACGGTCAATGACCGGAAAATCATCGCCGAGGCGTTCGAAGATTTCTTTGCATCTGCCTCCTCCAATCAAAATTACGACCAAACCTTTCAAACCCACAAAACGGAATGCGAAAAAATTCCTATCGATTTTCATACCGATGTGGAATTTGACTTCAACAAAAACCTCTCCCTCAAAGAGCTCGATTGGGTACTGAACAAAGTCAAACAAGGATCCACCGGACCCGATGACATCAGCTACCCGATGCTAAAGAAACTACCCCATCTCGGGAAAAAAGCACTTCTGAAGCTCCTCAACAAAGTCTGGGACAGTGGAACCCTCCCCAGTTGCTGGAAAGAGGGTTTAATGATCTGTATCCCGAAACCAGACATGAACAATCATCTTCTCGACAATTTCCGCCCCATCACTCTTCTAAGTTGTGTTGGGAAAGTCATGGAAAAAATAATAAATCGACGCTTAACGACCTTTCTCGAGTCAAATAAGCTGATTGATTCCAGACAATTCGCATTCCGCCCGGGAAAAGGTACAGAAGATTGCCTCGTAGCAATCGAAAAAATCCTAGACGACGCAACTGAAAAATTACAGAACATAGATATCGTTTCACTTGACCTATCCAAGGCCTTCGATCGGGCATGGAGATACCCAGTGCTGAAAAGCCTTTTCAACTGGGGGATTCGTGGGAGGTTAGGCCTCTTCATAAAAAGTTTCCTTGAAAACCGGTCTTTCAAAACCATCATCAACAACCATAGGTCTTCTTTAAAAATCCCTGAAAACGGTTTCCCCCAAGGCTCAGCACTTTCACCTACCCTTTTCAACATTGCTATGCAATCCATCTTCGAACTAATTCCCGATCACATAAAGATCATAGTCTATGCAGATGACATCACTCTTATCTCTACGAGCTGCTTCGGCTTAAATCAGAGAAAGAGGCTTCAAAAAACCTTAGACTCCACCCAAAACTGGGCTCTAAAAACAGGTTTTAAAATTTCCCCGGAGAAATCCAAGCACATGTACATTGGAAAACATCTCAGTAGGAGAACCTATCTTCAACTTAACAAAATCCCGATCCCCACAACGAGGACATTGAAAATACTAGGAGTTACTTTTGATAAGAAACTCAACTTCTTACCACATTCCCAAAAGACCAAAATAGCCACCAGAATGAAGCTGAACATCATCAAGGCTATTGCAGGCAACCTAGCCTCTGGTCACAGAAAAACACTGCTGAATATTGTAAACGTTTGGTTGGTCCCAAAAATCCTATACGGAATAGGAACCTTCAGCCGCGGAGGGGACGGTGTGTTAAACACCATTCAACCAGTTTACAATAAAGCAGTCAGGATTGCAATCGGAGCTTTTCCCACTAGCCCCACTCTTGCAGTAATGGCTGAAAGTGGTCAACTTCCCCTCAAACACCTGGCGACAAAAGCCATCACAAATAAAGCCATCCGTCACTTGTCACTTCCCGACAGTGACCACAATGTCCCACTAATACGCAGGGCCAAAACATTATTCAACAACCTCACAAACAAAGACCTCCCCAATATTTGTGAACGGCCATCTGCTACGGGAAGAAATTGGAACGTCAAACCGCCGAACATTAACCTTGATCTTCTTAAGGCTGTCCGAGCGGGAGACCCTTCTCCAAAAATCAAAGCTTGCTTCAATAACCTCGTTGCATCCAATTTTCAAATTAATCACCAGGTATATACAGATGGTTCAGTCAATGCCGATGGAGTTGGATGTGGAATTTTTGAGAGTAGATACATAGGTAGCTTTTCTCTTCAACCGCAATGCTCCATCTTCAGTGCGGAAGCTTTCGCTCTTTTAATAGCTACCCAAGAATGCACCCATGATTTCCTTCCTACCACAATATTTTCCGACTCAGCTAGCTGTCTCCATGGCCTTCTAAGTGGAAACAGCAAACACCCATGGATAATACAAACAGAAGAGGCTGCTTCAGATAAAAACATCTCCTTCTGCTGGGTTCCTGGTCACTCAGGAATCCGCGGAAACACAGCCGCCGACATACTGGCCGGCAAGGGCAGCAAAATAGAACCCCCAGACATGCCCTGTCCTCCATCTGACATTGTCCGCTGGGTAAAACAGCAAGTCCGTGAAAGTTGGGACATAGACTGGATAAACAGCCGTCCCACTCATCTTCATCAAATCAAAAATTCCACTCTCCCTTGGGAGGACCGTCTCAATAGTAGGGAAAGGCAAGTCCTTACCCGTCTTCGAATTGGGCACACTAACTTCACCCACTCACACTTGTTCTACAGAGCCGAAAAACCCCAATGTGCTTGCAACGTAGCACCCGTTTCCGTTAGCCATCTTCTATTAGAATGCCAACATACCAAAGATGCTCGAGCCCGACACAATATAGGTCAGAGTCTCCGAGATATCCTCAGTAGAGACGAGACCCAAGAAACCAATCTTATTGCGTTTCTGAAAGAAACCGACTTCTTTGGTAAAATCTAAATCGAAACATTAAGTACTTTTGAAATTGTTCATTTATTACAGTTCGCCACTTCACGGTCATGTATGCGTGTTCATGTGTACATATATATACACGCATCTATTAATACATATTCTCACATATATATTCCATTTATTACATTACTTAACTGATTTCCTAACTTTACAGACACACTCACCAAGGAGGATAAATTCATTAAATAATCCTCTCCATTTTTCAGCTCTACTATATACCATTAAATTCAAAACCACTATATTTTATTCAAACTGTATTTCATTTCATTTCACAACCACCCCACACCCTACTCCTCCACTCTTTCCTTCCCATACCACTCCCACCCCCTTCCACTCCTCTAATCCCACCCAAATCCTTTCCACTCCTTTCCTTCCCATCCTCCTGAGAAGGGCCCTTTTTTTTTTGTTTGTTTTTGGAACACGCCTTTCGCTGGGTCACTTGTGCTTCGTTACTGCTTTGGTCCTCGGATCAGTAAATATTTACTTTTCTTTACAGCATATATTAAATATCTTATGAAGCATAGGATCCCTTCCTACCTTCTTCTTTAACCGAGAGTCGAGCGGACAGATCTGATGAGTGATTTTTTGGTTTCCCTTTCGCCAGTCCCCTCTGGGCTGGTTTTATTGTGGCTCTTCACTGGGCTAGAGGCGAATGAACTGTAAAGTTTAAAGCCTCTTGAAAACAAAGAAAGAAAGAAAGAATGAGGCAAACTCATTCTTTGTGTGGACACCGATTGGACAACATCGTTGCTGGGCGAGCTGGACGGCCAGGGATCGAGTGCCTTTCTCAAGGCAAGAGGTAGCGCTGGAGTAGAGTAGAGTAGAGTTTTCAAAGGGCCTTTCTCAAGGCTAGAGACGAATGAACTGCAAAAGTTTAAAGTCTCTATAATTCAAGACCTTCCTTCCTGAGGCAAACTTTCATTCTTCGTGAGGACACCAAGTGAACAACATCGTTGCTGGGTGAGGAGTAATACGAGTAAAAAGTAAAGTGTTCCAAGGGCCTTTTTGCAGGTTAGAGACGAATGAACTGAAGAAGTTTAAAGTCTCACATGTCTTAGTTTCGGATTGAGCTGTGTACGCGACCAAATTATTGACTCGCTGATGTCTCTAGCATTGCAATCATTGCGTCAAACTGACGCCATTGCATTAAGGTTCTGAGCTACACAATTGTGTGGGGAATCATCAAGCTAGGCTATTGTCAGCTCACCAAGAAAATAAATGTTCTGGAATTTTGTCTGTGATTTGGTTTCGCATAACGGTAGCAAAACTCTCTCCACAAAGGATGACAGCTAAACTGATCTAGACCGGCAATATTAACAAAAAGGGCTTCTGTTGAGAAGAGCGCAAAACGGAGATAAGTGTGTGTATATTCGGCTTCAAGCCATCAATATATGGATATTTGTGTGTGTACGTGTGTGCGTTTAAAATATTGCGCTGTTGCGGGTGAACATGTCGATCCGAACGTGGTGACAAGGAAGCGAGATAGCGGGAGGGAAATATTCGCGCTAGGGTATTAGTAATGAATCCCTGCTGAGGCGAATTTCCAGCCTTTTTCGAAGCAGTTGACATTGTTTGTTTTCCGTCATCATAAAGGCTTCGTTGGTGCCTCCGACATTGCATCAATGCATTGAACTGGTGCTATGATGAAGCAGGTGTTAAGGTTGTGCACCAAAAATTTATTTGAGCAATACCAAGTTATTCAATAAGTTATAATAAGTTATTAATTTATTTGGGTTCGCGTGCCAGGATTTCATTTGCGCTAATCTTGATCATAATGAAGCAGTACTACTCTTTTCGAGGTTGTTGAGATTAACAGAAATAGTTTATTTCGTTTATTTAGTCACCAAGAAAGTGAATGTCGTTCTGGAATTTTGTATGTGATTTGGTTTTGCTTGCCGGTAGCAAAACTTTCTCCACTAAGGATGATAACTGCGTTTATTTCGAGCATATATTGTTCTGAGAGGACAAGAATGAATCATCAAACAATAATCGTGAAATGATTCCATAAGAAAAAATATTTCAGGGCGACCAAACTGGTAGAATGGTTATTTCTAAAATTTCGTAGCATAATAAAATAATATCCGTAGTTATAAACAAGCGACTTGAATTTAACTACAGCGTAGTTCTACGTCAACAATGCGGTCGTGTCTTGGACACAACCTCCTATAATTTTTTTTGTTTATCAGAATGATTCTTGAAGAAATTGGGACGATTCATAGATTAAAAATAAATCTTCCAATGGGAAAAAAAGTTGAAAAACATTTTTTTGTGTTGTTTTCAATCCATTGTCTGGCCTATTGTGTGTACGTGTTATCGTGATTGTTTGTGTGACGGATTGTTTGTGAAAATTGATGATCTTGATCACCTTTTGTTGCTCCCGTGATTTTAAAAATATTAATTCCATACAAATCAAAAAGTGCCCAACAATATGAATGCTAGGAAATGAATAGTTGTCTATGTAGCCGATATAGTGAATCCTCAGATTTTCGTCCAGAGTGGTAATTTTGTTCATTATCGCAAAACTTTAGACCCTATTTTTTTATTTTTTTTATTAGGGTGCCCATTTACATTTTAAGGTCCGAAAAATCCTTTTTTTCCACTTTTTCTTAAAAACGACTTTTTTCAAAAACTCTGAACTTTTGGACCACTGAACCGATATAGATCGAATCATATCAAATCGAAGCCAATGAGCTTGTCTTTTATTAAAAAATTTTAAACTTGAAAAAAAATGAATAGAATCAATAATTACGAAATCAAAATCCAATCTAATTTTTCTAGTAGTCTAGTATTAGCTGATTGGCTTTAAGTTGATATTCCGATAATCTGCACCCTTAAATCAAAATGGCCATCCTAACCAAAAAATTTAAAAATACTGGTCTCACATTTTGCGATAAGGTACAAAACTACCAATTTTGATGGAAATCTGAGAACCACTATATCGGTTTGGCATGGAATGTCTGTACATAATTTATCATCTACGAGTGAGTCGTCTTTAAAAGCTGTTCGAAGAGATAATAAAGTCAAATGAGTCGAACACATCGTTGAAACGGACTGACATAAAACGAACAGGATTGTGCAACGCATAGTTAAAACTGCGTCCTTCAAGGTACAAACAGCTTCTGACACGAAGGGTACTATCAGGCACATACATGTTAACTGAGCTTTGAAGCGTCTTCTTTCTAGTTCCTCCAGTCCAAATGCTGACAACGCGCCTCGTACGGGAGCAACTTTAGTGGATCCCACCACTGAAGATTCCGGAGAGCAGATTTCCGGAGATCGTACAGATTTCCGCTGAATAGACTCAATCCTAGAAATAAATCTAGCTTGAAACGAGCACCAAACAACTGCCCTAAACTCCAGTGCAGATCGAACTAGTGAGCAGAACAGAGATCGTAGACAGTGAGGATCACGGAATTCGCTCGTAAATTTGAGAATAAATTCCAACTACCGGTTGGCATATGCGATAATTTCGTTGAAGTGCAGTCGTAAATTGAGTGCATTTTAAAGAGTCACTCTAAGGTCACGAATGTGGCTCACTCGCAACAGAACTCGGACAGAGATGAAGTAGCTAAACACAATTGGCTTATCTTCTGATGAAACGAAATAATGCTGCATTTCGAGATATTGAGCGACATCATATTTCCCAAACACCCTTCTTCAAAGCGGTCGATTAGATCCTGAAGCCTCTGGCAATCTAGTGCGTTCCTGATTATCATATAGATTTTCACGTCATCTAAGTTGCAAGTAGCAAGGACACTTCGTTGATGAATAGTGAAGACAACAATGGGCCTAGTCGGTTTTCTTGAGGCACCCCCCGAAGGATTAGAGAATGTCGCAGACTGCGCAGGTCCAATTTTAACACACATCAATCTATCTGTTAGATACTAGTATAACCATGTCGTGAATTTGGATGAAATCCCTAGTTTGTTCAGTCTTGCTAGCGGAATTTTGAGGTTAACGCGGTCGAAAGCAGCCTGTATACACTGCGTCAACCTGAAGTGCCTTGCTCCATATTGCGCAGACAAATAGAAACAAGGTAGACCAAATTGGTAGCGGAAGACCTTTTTAGGAAGAAACCATGCTGATCCGATGACGGACAGTTCTTGCAACAGGAAAACACAGCATCATTTCATGATTACAAAAACTTTCGAACAGGCGATGTGTGTCTCCTCGGTAGTTTTCTATGTAACGTTTGTCTCATTTCTTGTGTACTGGAAACATCACTGACTGCTTCCATAGCGAACGAAACATACTCTGCTGTAGAGAGGTGTTCAATAGAACCTATGAAGGGTAGTCAAGATTTAAGGCACATTTTCTCAATACACAAGAAGGGATATCATTCGGACCGGCAGTCAAAGTGAAACTCCCAGTGAAACGGTGTACCATCTGACTAGAGCCTCCGCACTCGAACTATCGAATTGACACAAACCATCCGGATCAAAACGCTGTCAATAATTTCTCGATATGACAACTAGGGGCGCAGCAGTGAATAAAAATAAGCGACCTAATTCTAAGGGTGCGCATACACTGTTTGGCCGAAGCCAAATATTTGACTCTTTTTGACAGATAAAATTTGGTCAACGTGTACTGATCAAATATACTCTATACAAAACACGACAAGCAAATATTCAATTATTGGATGTCTAAAATATTTTTTCAGTTTGTTCTTCGAGCCTGTCGGTACATGGTTAGGTTACCTTGAATATTTCAGCGGATTTTTTCCATGTTCGGTGTTTGAAATTGTTTACCACTGTTGAAAATTGAAGAGTGGCAAACAAAATAGTGTTTGTACAAATATCAATTCAAACCTTATACGTCAAAAAATATCAAATATTTGACCTCCGGGCAAACAGTGTACGGCCACCTTAACTGAAACACAGTTTACACTCTGCTTGAAGATTGTTCAAATCTATTAGTTAATCTTGGCTGTCGTAGATAGTAATCTGTCATAGTTCTTTGTACTTCAATGTATTTTAAGATTAAATGTCATGATTGTTATAAGTCGTCGTGCACAAATTACGTAATGCTAAAAATGCGATTATGTTACGTTACGCTAATTTGTTTTCTGTATTATAATAACTTTCAACGCTTTTGGCTGGTCGGAATCGAATGAATGAATTTTGAACTAACACAGACGGAAAATTAATGCTGACATCAGTTGTGCCAGACAACATCATACAAACAGCTATAAAAATCACTCAATAAAATGTTATTCCTGAGTCATGGCGTTTCATGTTATGAAAATCAATAAAATAAAATTGTGTTGATATCAATACAATTATTGTTTTTACGTTTAATGGGTCTATAATGTAAGCTTTATCAGCTTTAACATTGTGGAGGCGATCTGACGTAGTGGTAACATCCATGCCTCTCACGCTAAAGGTCACAAGTTCAATTCTCATTCTTCCAAAAATGGAAGTAAAAGTGACGAACCAACCAAATTGAGTTGAAAATCACTGAAATACAGATAAAAAAAAGCTTTAACATTGGTTAAGAAAATGATATTGCAGAGCTCGGAACACTGCCACGGCTGCCTCTACTATCGAAAATAGTAAACGGAAAAGTATTACATTCAATTAAAAAGCCTCGGCCAACGAAGAGAAGCTTGAAGGGTTGAAGCTCTCCAACGTGAATATGTGAAAAAAAAAAGATCAACGAAGGAAAATATTAAGGAATTATCAACAACGAGTTACTGTTTATACCAAAAGAGCCCCAATTAGCATGTGTTATGAATTTTCTCATGTTACGCTCGCGTGTGATCAGAATTTTACTTCATATTAAATTAATTACACCTTCTATTTATATTTATATTTAAAAAATATGGCGAATTTCTTGCTTGGTGGACTCCATCTTTGACGCGCTATAACTTGAGACTGAAAAGGACAATCACAACACTGTCAAATCGACACTTGTAGCACAGATTGTCGTCTTTAAATAGCCGTATAGTACGACCCGATGCGATAAGTACAACACAAGATATGTATATATTGACAATATACGACATTTATTTTTCCCCAACCCAATATTAAGAATTATTTAAAATTGTATGTGAACTATCAATATCTCCAACAAAAAGTTTTTTAACAATCTGTATTTTTCACAGAATCTTATTAGTTTCCCATAATCCGTTCTCAAGCATTTTTTCTATGAGCGAAAGTATCCGAGCAACAATTAAATAAAGTTCATTTTCGAAATATCATAGAAACTTAAATTGCGTCCTCCAGAATTCCTTCATACTATTATGCTCAGTTACAATTAAAAACATAATAAAACAACACATCATCTCCGATGCAAGTGGCTCAGGCATGATATTTAGCACTGGCTTTATGACTGTGTAGTCACGTGCTTATCTCATTTATGTCTCACACTCCACCGACCATCATCCTCAACTAGCGAACCCTTTTCTGTCATTAATTCCGAAGAGCCCCACCGAGCAGAACGAAACGAATCAATAATCGAAATTTATGTTTTTCAATCCCCTGATATGATTTCCCTCTTTTTATCCTATAACGTTTTTTCCAGAGCGTGGTGAGAGTTTAAATTCCGAAACACTTGAATGTGGCTCAATTTGATGACTTTTAGAAATGTGTGTTAATGACTTTGACTTCTCATTGGATGAGCAACAAATTGATTCCGAGTTGAAAGTTATAAAGATCAGCTAAACTAAGTGTTCTTGCAGTCGATCAAACAGCAAGACAAATAAAACAGATTTACCAAGCGTTTAATTTTATGAACTCTCCAAAGTTTTCATCTCGATTTCATTGCTAAAGATAAAAGCAAACTTTCTAATCATTGTTGGGCAATGGTAATATGATACGCTTTCGATGTATTTTGCTTTGTGATAGAACGAATTATGTTCACCCTGCGCTTAGTTAGCATAGCACTCGGAGCCAGTTATCTATTGCTAGAGAGCATACCGGGATGATTGTTCTGGGTGATAACGAAGTTGTAAGAAAAACAAACAGTAGATAAGTAATCAACGCGAACGTTTGTAGTGAACCAAAGGTACCGCGAGTTTCATCTATGATTTGAAAAAAGTTCACTAAAGCAAAACAATAAACGATAACACCATGTTAAAAATCCATCTTTTTTTCGGTAGCAAATTAATCAACCGAAACAACTGAATTTGCACGCATAAAATAGCCATCATTTCGCATCTCACTCACACAGTCTTTTTGTCGGATAACAAATGTATTCCAGCGTCTGTCTTGCTGTAGAATCATAAATTTCCAGCGAATTATGTAAATGAACCCCACCATAACAACACTCTCGTTCCATCCGATTGAAGCGCCCATAAATGCCATAATTGAGTCGGTCATAAAAATCTCTATATTTAACACGCATTTTTTCAAAATACACATCCGCCACAGGCTTTCCGCCGCCGATCGTGTGGAGTTTCAAGTGAAAAATAAAACCCATAAAGGTAATTAAAATTAACCCTTTCCTCATCGACGGGTCAAGTCACTATCATAGTTAGAGCACTACCCGAGCGAATAAAGAAAGTCATTTTTAGGAAGATTTATGTCTGCTTCGTATTATGCATTATTATTGTTATTACTTTTAAATTGATTTCAGCTTCCTCTTCAATTGGTAACGATTTCTTTACAATCGACGATCGTTTGACTGTTGCCATATCAAACCATGATGTAATAGACCAACTGCTTGAAATGAAGGCCTCAATAGTTCGAAGTAAATAGCTTACATTCGGATGGTGGAATAGTTGTGAAGGTTGAATACGAAAAATCTCAAACGCACAAAAAATGTTGCCATTCAGGGCCCGAAATCTTCGAAGGTGAAAAATGAATATCGACTATCCTTTCAGTCGCTTCGCTTCGACTACCACTAGTGCGGCATTCACCGTCAACAGAAAGTGAATTCGCGTTGACAGCGGAATGGTGTCGACATCTGGATACGACATTAGTTTGTATGAGGCCAGCTATTCTCTATCAGATTATTCGGCCCTAAGGCAGTTTTAAATTAAATGTATGAAATTAACCTATTTTCTATGAATTTCCAGATATTCTCACCAAAACTTACCATTATAATATAAAATTATCTTTAGACACAATTTTTGTATGATGTTTTTTCACTATTTGCCACCAAAAGTGATTTTCATTTACATAGAGTACTAATTTGATTTGGGAATAATAATTTTAATTCATAATTTTTATTTTGAAAGTGTGTTAATTTCTTCTGAAAACCCATATTGTCATGCCTACTCCTCCATTTCGTAATACGAAGCTCAATGCCGTCAACGAGGATTGACGAGCGTTGAGAGCGAGGATGACTGTTGAATTATTCTAGTCAATTCGCGATGACAGGGGAACAGTGTCGACCTCTGGTGGCGACTTTCAATTAGGGACCATCATTTGGGTCCCAAATTCGTTAGTGTAATCCAGTGTTGAAAAAAATCATCGTCGCTAAGCTCAAATGCGTAGATTTTAAGGCTAGGCCGCATCGAAAACTTATATATTCCAAACGAAAATCAAAATGACAGATCCAGACAACCAGTGAATATGAGCAAATGAACTTTTGTTTTTCAATATGTTTGAATTTTATTTTTCCACCCGGTGTCATTTTCGTCTTGATTATTGCATACGTCAGAAAAATTGCTTTCAAAACTATTGAAATCACCAATCGGTATATAAGCAAGCGCCGTTCGGAAATCCACTCTGTTATAATTTAACAGCGATTGGAGCATGTTGTCGCTGTTGTGGTGAAGCTAACTTCGTTCATCATGAAAGCACTGATGAACGGTATCACCAAGATCCTGTTTGTGCACCTTAGGCTAGGAGGGAATCCATCAGGAGGAGAGTGATGGCAACCAAGAAAGTACCAGTATCGAAAATTGGTTCCGTTTGAGACATCGGGCAGCCGCCACAAACACACACGCGCGCAATTCTTTTCGTTTGGTTGTTATCCAGCATCGAGAAGAATCCGGAAAGATGTAATCTTTGCTAAAAAATAATCTACCAATTCCCCTTGGAATTGAAAAATACATTCAAGCGAGAGAGTTTATTTCAGTGTTTTCTATCCACATAATACTGCGACCAAATACATTTGGTTTTGTGATTTTTCAATCAAGTGCAATTA